>NW_025336114.1:1318841-1471037 GCF_004798865.1 Varanus komodoensis | reverse complement strand
AGGTCCTAGATTTGCTAGGCAAAACCTTTCTCTTTCTCTCCTCCCCCCTCCCTCCCTCCTTCTCAGCTTGCCCGATTCACCATTAAGAGTGGAAATCATCCTTTTGTCCCCAAATACCCACAGCCTGTGAGGAAACCTCTGGGCATCAATTAAATCGAATCAGACTGAGTGGGAAAGTTCCAGCTGAGTGAGCACTGGGCGAAAGCCCACAGAGCTTTAATGGGGATTTGGAGAACCAGTTTTGCTTTATACTGCTTCCTCTTCCCTGGTGAATGGGGTTTCAGTTAATCTGCTTTAGCTCTGCTTACAAACAAAGCATGAAACCGTGACAAGTCCAATACAGCCTTTGTGTGGCTTGTTAAAATTACCAATCCCCTTAAGGATGGGATGGATGTCTGGCACAATCAATACCTTTGCTGTCCTTTAATGTTGCAAACCAGGCAAAGTACCTTTGGCATGTATAGTGTATAGATACAGTCACGGTGTAATTAATTATGCTGCTGTTGCTGGTCTCGGAGCTTCAGAGACTGCCACTGAGGTAATTAAAAAACATTTGCAGAAGCAGTTTGTTTGCAGTATCGACCTGCCACTCTCTGTTTGAGCTGGGTGTATTTGTCAAATTCCAAAAAGGCTCCGAGCCTTGGAGATACATTTCTCAAGTCAAGGAGCTCAGGCAGGATGAGGTAGTCACTGTTTTCCTTACCCCTTACTCCTAAGGGAGCCCTATTTTGAAGACTATGTCCTTGTCTTGTGTTTAATGGAAAAGGTATAGCTCTTGACCTGTTGATATGGAACAACTGTAATAGGTAAACACCCATGCACTTCAGTGCATGCAAATTTCAACAACTTCTGTAAAGAAGCATGTTGAAAGACATGCCAAGTGCCATGGTCTTCCTATGGAGAATTCAGCTCTTACTTATGTACCCATGACTAGGGTGATTCAGAGAGGGCTTCATAATGCCTTCCAAACAAAGCTGATTCCCAACATGTTTTATAAATTAGTTCTTCAGTTCATGTATTTCTCCAGAGGGGAGCAATATACAGCTATCGCAATATCAAGCAACACACGTCCAGCATTTGAAGCAACTGATCAGCTTCCCTGAGAATGCCAAATAATACTGGCTTCTGGTTGTAACAATTCTCTGAACCCCTGCAAAGCAGCTATTATGTTTGTGTTTATAGTGGCAGAGATGGAGAAGGGAAAAGCTAACAAGAACCTAATAATCAGCCAGAATTTTAGTCATAAAGCTTGGTGGAGGGGAGACAGTAAGAGGGAGTTCTGAAGACCAAGTACAAATCAGAGAAAGGCTCTCCAGCTTTATGGTGGATACCAAACAGAGAGACCATGACTTCTCTAATGGAATGGGAAACAAAGCAATCCCCTTTCCTCTTCTGCTCTGCTTCATCTGCAGTGTGATCCTTGTTTGACGCAGAAGGAGATAGATGGGAGCCTGACAGGACTGGGGGAAGAACGTGTAGGTGCAGCCACAACTTCTTGTCCCTTGTTGCAGTGGAATATTTAGAAGTCTGTCCATCGTCTTGGACAAGGAGTTACATCTAGTGATGAGGGAACTGACCAGAAATGAATTGGTTACTTTTTCAGGAAGTAACAAATTCATCTGTGGATAAATAGATGAGAGTGTAATAAGAGATGCTATTGGTAGAGTAACTACCCTTCTTTAGTAGGGTTCAGTGTGTATACTGGTCATGGGAAGAAGAACTAATTATCTATACAGGGTCTAAAAGTTGCTAAGCATGATAGGAGAATGATCAAGAGGAATAGAAATAACCTCTGATACTAAAGAAGGAGACATGTGAAGTTGCAAATGTTGTGACTAGGCTGCAAGGAAGGTAAGAGTTATTAAAAAACTAAAAGGAAATTCCTGTCTAGAAAAGGTTAAGCAAAAGAACTCAGAAAGGGGAAAGCAGTTGCCTCAGTAAATATTCCAGGGATGATGGAATTTACCAGGAAGAAGCTGGAAGACATAAGTTCACCAATAACAGTTTAATGAATTCTGACTTGGATTAAGATGACTAACTAGTGGACACAATACAATAGAATAATGACATAATACTATGTGGTAGGTATTAACATGTAACATGTAGGTTACTCATACAAGTGACCCTCCTTTCTCCATAAGAGAAACTTGGAATAAACATAGAAGAAAACTTGGTTCTGAAATAGAAACCAGTTCATAGCTCACCTGTGTCCACAGAAGGGCAACAGTCTAGCTTTGCTGGATGAGCACTGAAGACAGGTATAATTTTGAAGCTTTCTTTTCTTCTTTTTCAGCTGAGGGGTCTTACCCCCACACTGTCTTCTTCCACTGGGCTGTTCAGGGCATGGTGTCTTTATTCTCTTAAAAGCCAAGATGTATGAATGGTTTATTTTTTTCTGCCTTACTATCAAACTGGTAAACTGATGATATTTAAGCTGAGGTTTAGGACTCTGTATTTCTTCTACCCTTCGTGTAATACAAGCATTATTAGTATTCTAAATGTGTCTAAGTGAGCATTAGTATTGGAATAGAGGAAGTACACGCACAGGCACACATTGAATCACATGTTAGATTCCAACAAAAGCGCTTGTATCTCTCAAGGGAGTGTGGGGGGATTGAACATGCATCATACATGGGAAGCAACTTAGAGATACTCCAATAGGAACAGATTAGTGGAGAACGCAAGCAATGAGATAATTAAAAAAAATACTAAAGGGACATTAATCACCTAGAAACATTTAGCTTGAAAGGGTAAGATTTCTTTCTTCTTCTGCCCAGAAAAAAAAATAATAAAACCAAGTTAGGCTGATAGATAAATTAAGACTAAGTGGAGCCAGGACCACTTTCTGTCTTGCTTGCTTTCTCTGTGTTAAGCAGAATGGATTTATTAAGGCTGGGTGGATCGCTTTTTTCTTTATCATTGTCAGTCAATAGTTAGGAAAAGTTTTTTGTTTAAATGCTCCCTATCATTGTTGTCCAGCAGTGGTCAGGGGAAATGATGCATTAAATGAACCTCAAATGTGAGTAAAGATATCACAGGGGAGAAAGCATGGAGGTAAATTTTAAGGCTTTTAGTTTAAGTCTGTGGCAGGAAAAATGGAATCTGAAGCAAAGCAAGTGTGTAGGAGAGGTAAAGAAGAAGAGATAGAAGTCAAAATGTGACTGTCCCTTTAAAGCTGTCTGTAATCTCATTGCCTAGGAAATGTGAACTGGCTGATTGTATCTGTGGAAAATCATCAGACAGGTTACCTAGGAACAGGAGGACCACTCTGTGAAATCTGCTTGTGCTGGGAATCTGTATTCGTGTGCTTCTTTATGGAAGGTGACTGAAAATAAGCAAAGTTTTTGTACTTTTGGGATCTGAGTCATTTCTGTATTTGAAGAGAGAAAATGAGCCCCTGAGCTAGGCGTCTTCACGCTTGGATCTGGAGTAGAGCTGGAAGAAGAGCCCTGCCCCACAAAAAGTGTCACAAAGAGCTCATAAACTGAAGCAGAATAAGAAAACGTAGCAGCAACAACCATGAAATTTTGTGGCTATGGTTAAGTTTTGGAGCCCAGCTTTAGTAGGGGCTTCCTGAGTCTTGCACCTCTTCCTCCTCAACGGGGCAGCACCGGTTATTGTGTTTTGGGCATTTTAGCTATTGTAGCTATCAGAATTTGTGCTTGGCGTGCTGCTTTAGAGTGAGCTAGCAGGGCACTGTCGTTAAATGTTATTCTGGGTGTTGCATAGTGCAGTAGCATCAAGATATAAAACAATTCAAGCTCTCCATTTCATTTTGTCAGTGTTTCAAGTACATAGGTTGTCTCTTTTTCCACCACAGTTACTACAATATCATTTTATGAGTATACCTTCTAATTGCTAAAGGGATCTACATTCCAGTATTCTAAAAACTTTGGCTACATAAGTACTACAGTTTTTACTTTGCTGTATTTAACAGGTAACCTTTTCTAAAGCTTGATTTGCCTTGCTAAACTTTCTTTCCAGTTGTTATCCCTTCCCATTTTCTCACCAGTGAAAGGACACCAATTTAAAGGGTCCTTTCCCCCTGCATTTCCCTTTTCTTCCTCTTTTTGCATTAGTGAACAGGTTAGTCCTAATTCTTACTCTGACTGGTGGTTGAGTTTAACTAAGTTTAACTGAACTCATTTCATCCTAAGAAAAGTAAAATGATTTTTATAATTTGCTTCAATTAAGTCTGCTTTAAAACAAAAGTATACCCTGTTTAAACTAGATAAATTTGCAACAAAACATGAAGAAGGTCCTTGCATGGTACAATCATTTAAGACTCCAGATCTTGTGGCCACTGCAAAGGAAGGTCACGTTGAATTCTGTTTGAAGTTTTGTAAACAAACAAAACAAGCCTGAAATCTGTGGATTCAAATTTTGCACAGCGCATTACCAAACTGCATCTTGGGAGCTGGTGTTTGTAGCTGGTGCAACACTCTATCATGTCATCTGCCACCACATTATGTCCTCTTTCCTGATTGGCAGTTTCCAGGTGGCTTTCTTGTGTAATATAGGAAAGGGTTCAAGACCCTGACAT
Source organism: Varanus komodoensis (assembly GCF_004798865.1). NCBI lineage: Eukaryota > Metazoa > Chordata > Lepidosauria > Squamata > Varanidae > Varanus > Varanus komodoensis. The sequence goes on along the minus strand of NW_025336114.1, from coordinate 1,466,494 downwards.
CAACCAACTCAATGCTATAGTTCAGATGCAGGCTGTGTATGCTCCAAAGCCAGCAATTTCTTCCAGAAATAATGGCTGAGTTCTAAGACAGTGATCCAGGCTTGCTACAGAGATGAACTTTATGGACACCAAGTTTTGACCAATGAGCCAACTAGTTATACCATTTGGTAGAGCCTCTGTCCATAGCTTCATTACTGGTGTGCTTTATGGGTTAGTATCGTGCCCTGAGACATGGTAAAGGGTGGGAGACAAATTTTTAAAATAAATAAATAAATAAATAAATAAAATCATTATATGAAACATATTGTGTGCTTATAGAGAATAGTAAATTCTTATTAAGTATTAGAAGTTAGAATTCCACCCAGTCAGTTTGAACATGTCAACTTTCCCCATTTCAGCTTACAAAGAACTAACCATTATATTCTAGAGATTGAAAAGTGACATTTAAAAGGAATCTGTTAGAAGCATCAGGAGAAGTGAGCCCTTTATATTTTGGGTTGTGAACCCTTTCCCAAAAGAGAAACTCTGCCTTAAATCACTAGCTAATCTTTTCATGAAGGTGCAATGACTGGAAAGTCTGGAATATTCGTCATACTTGGGTCAAAGGCACAGCTGCCTCTGTCTGAAAAGGAGCTGGCAACCCTGTCTTAAGTACTTAATATGGTTTTCTACCATAATTTATTTGGGACACTATGCTGTAACATATTCCATGGCAATTCATCTAAGCCCTTGGGTATGCCACTATATTGCTTGTGCTGGTTTATAGCTACAGACACATAACATCTGGCATAGCTTTTTTGTCTCTTTATCAAGACACTGTTCTCCATTCTCTCAGTGCTCACTCTTCCAGTCTCATTGCAAAGTACACTGATTTCACTGGAACATCTGCTTCCCATTTCCATACCAAATCTATCTTTTAATTGCCATGCTACCTTTTATAACAGGATGGCCTCTGCAGGTATGAACTGAAAGGTCACCGCCTTTGTTCTTAGTGTAGATAGGGTAATTATCTCTGGAAGTGTCAAGTCTATGAAACAAATTGCAAACCTGTCATAGTTTTATCATATGAAGATCTTAACAGAAGTGGCCAGGGCATTGTGGTAAGACTGCTTCCCTTCTCATGAGCCTCACATATATGAAACTACGGGAACAAGAGGGGTTTTTTTCTTGCTAGGTTGTTGGGTTTTCATTTTCATTTTGTATATTTCTTCAAGATGTGAGTTTGGTATCTGAGGGGCCTTTATACCTTCTGTAAACTACCTCCTCTGTTTATTTTCTAGCTCAAATCTTATGATTTGTCCTAAGATAATAAATTTATGGAGTATATGCCACAACAATATTGATATTTTACAACATTAGTTCAGGGTCCAGATACAGCATTTCTGGGAACATTTTAATAGAGATGTGTGAAAAATCTCTGTGGGGTTTTGTTGTGTTGAATATTCTTTTACTGTTTCCCTCTTAAGTTCATCCTGACCTGAGGAAGAAGAACTTCACCATTTGCTTTGAATATTGCTTTCTCAAGAGGAAAAACCTGTAACATCCCAATTCTAAAAAGAAAGAGACAGAAGCAGCAGGAAAGCGTATTAGGACAAGCAAATCAGAATGCTACCCTAAACCCTTTACATTGTGCATTCCATTTTCCTTTATGTCAGCAAACATCTCCCACCCCACACAACATGTCAGAAGGCAAAAACATAGAATGGTGGGTTGGGAGAGAAATGTTCATTGCAGGCTTCCTATCTGAAGTACCCATGTTAACATCCCCTCCCCAGAAAGCCAATTAAGTCCAACATCTAAAATGAGCTTTGTGGAGCCTGACCATTAAATCTGAAGGAATGTTGTCCTTCTGGCTGGATCTTAGGCTGGTCTAACAGTTAAAGGATTTCTAAAGTAGTTCTTTAACTTAGCTGTTCCTCTTATGTATCCCTGCCATACCTTAGAATTATTGTCCCAGATACTTGGGGACCAGGTTGTGACATAATACACGGGCACTCCTGGGAAGTCTTTCGAAAGAACCAGTATTGACAGTGCTACCCAAGGTGCAAATAACTTTAGCAAAGGAATGGATGAATCTCTCAATTCTAGTTTCTCAAGTTTTCACTTCTCCAATCTTAACTTTTGGTTTGTCTTAACTTTGACATGGTGGGCATGACATGAGCAGAGCTGACTGGAGCTGGGTGGTCAGATTAGATGGCCTGGGAGACCCCTCCTGACTTGCTCTGTTTCTATGTCTCAAACGTTGATAGTTTCTTATCCTAAGTTCAGTTAGTCTTGAACATTGATAGGTTGATGTTTAAATTTTGCATGAAAGTTAATAGGCATTTTTGCACATATTCCTTCAGGTGCATGAAATGTTGCCCAACACACATATTTTGCAAGTAATTTCTCTATACCAGTGGTGGCGAACCTTTTGCACGCGTGCCACAGTGGGGATGCAGAGCCCTCTCTGTCAGCATGCGAGCCAAGTCACCCCAGCATCGCCCCAGCAGCCGAGCATCAGATAACAGCGCACATGGGGGCCATGTGCATGCTCAGAAAGAAGTAATGGCACCAGACGATGATGTCACAAGCCACAACTCATTAACCGTGACTCATCCGAGCTTTTCCATGACTAGTCAGTGCGCTGCCAAGGATATATATATATATGTTTGCTTGGACTTGCTGTGAGTTGTTTTTTCTAAACCAAAACCTCAGTTTTCAGGTTTCACTGCAGTGTGGGCACTTTGTGATAAATAAGTGGGTTTTGGGTTGCAGTTTGGACACTCAGTCTCTAAAAGGTTCACCATCACTGGGTTAGGGATAATAAAATGAGGTGTCCTGGCATGATTCTTATGGTTGGAATGTGTTTAGAATGGGCAGAAATGATGAGCTGTGCAGAAAAAGCTCCTTAAGGAATGCTTTTTCAAAATTGCCCTCTTTTCAGTGGAACATTTGCCCTATATTAGGGTTAGGCGTGTGCACCAGGGTAGGGTTAGGGTTCAAAAAATGAGGTGTCCTGGCATGATTTTGATGGTTGGAATGTTTTTAGAATGGACAGAAATGATGACCTGTGCAGAAAAAGCTACTCAAGGAAGGCTTTTTCAAAATTCCCTCCCTTTTCAATGGAACTTTCACCCTGTGTTAGGGTTGGGAAGTGCACCAGGGTAGGATTGGGGCAGTGGTGATGATCCTATGGCATGCATGCCACCGCAGGCATGCAGCGCCCTCTCTGTTGGTATGCAAGCCAAATTGCCCCAGCATCGCCGCAGCAGTTAAGCATCACGTAACTACGCACATAGGGGCCATGCACATGCTTGGAAAGGAGTAGCGGCGCCAGGCGATGTTTCATTTGTTACTTTTGTGAGCCGTCCTGAGGCTATGTAGCAAGGGGATGGCATATAAAAACTTTAAATAAATAAATAAATATGCATGCATGCATGCATGCATGCATGGACTGGCTGTGAGTTGTTTTTTTCTAAACTAAAACCTCAGTTTTCAGGTTTTATTGCAGTGTTGGCAGTTTGCAATAAATAAGTGGGTTTTGGGTTGCAGTTTGGGCACTTGGTCTCCAAAATGTTCACCATCACTGCTCTATACTGTGGGAATACTTCCATAATATATCCATATTCATGCATTTTTGTATTGGAAAACTCTACTGAACAATTCTGCAATGTGTGCATTGTAAAGGGTAGCTGAGTTTTGGTTTGCATAATGATGTGGCAGTGAAAAATAAGTTTGACAGGGGATTTCTTCTTTGTCCCTAATTGCAAGAGATGTGGGATTGCCTCACAAACTAGCAATGAGATTCAGGATATTCACTCCAAACCACAAGATACAAATTATTCCATTTCCTGACATCATGTGGCATCTTTCCATGTAGCACTGACTGGCACTGGCAGGGACTGGGAAATGCTATGGATCGTTATGTAAATTATACTGGATGCTAACAAGGAAAGGGAAGGACTGAGCACAGGGCTGCCAGTTTGGTTGGAAGCCACGCTCTGGCATGTGGTTCCACCCTCAAATACCATCTCTTACACTTGCAGAAACAATTGTGCATCAGTGGAAACAGTTCAGATTTCAAACAAGCTGCTGGGTAAATAATCAATGCTCTGCAGAACAGGTTATTGAGCAGGCTTTGTGTGCCTAATTTCCCCTCCACAGCATTACAGATTTCCCCGGGGAATCCACAGTATCCCTAGCAAAGTCTGTTTGGTTCAGCTGTGGTCTAAGAAGGGTTTTAATTAGAGGAAATCAGTGTTTGCAAGAGCCAAATAATGATATCTTCATGGAATGGAATGGAAGGAGTGCAGGCAACATTCCTCAGTCAGGTCAGTCACTGAATTCAACCCAGAAATAGCTATTAAAATTAAATTCTAATCAGGTGACATCAAGAGATTGCATTACGTTACATTTACACGTATATCCCGCCATTCTTCCCAGGAACCCAAGGCAGATCACAAAGTTCTCCTCAATATTTTATCCTCACAACAAGAAACTGTGAGGTAGGTTAGGCTGCGAATCTGTGACTGGCCCAAAGTAACCTAGTGAGCTCTCATGGCGGAATGGGGGCTAGAGCACTGAGTTCCCAAGTCCCAGTCCAACCCTGTAATCCCGGGCTTTCTTGGCCACCATGCAAATGGATTTGTCAGCTGGGATAGCATGGTCTCCAATAAACTGACCATGCATAGCAGAAGTAATTCCATGAAGGTCAATGCAGCTTCCTCACAGTTAAGTAGGTCCAGGAATGCGACTCAAGAGATGAGTAATGTTCACTCCGTGTCCCTGCCATGAATTTGCTAGATTTAGATAAGCATCCCTTCTAAGCCAGCCTTCCCAAACCAGGTGCTCTCCAGATGTGTTGGACTATGTGCTTGGGCATGCTGCCTGGGAATAATGGGAGTTGCAGTCCAATCCATATGGAAGGCACCAGGTCGGAGAAGGCTTCTTTAAGCATAAAGTCCACTAGCTACAATATGGGGAAACAGTACTCACCCAACAGGGTTGCCATAAGGTTTGCAAAGTCTGAAGCACTTTGGAACGCATTTGAAGTACTATGAATACATAAAGACTTTAAGTGGCATTATAAGGAGCAGCTACAAAAACTGGAGCATCTGGTCTGATTTCAAGCTTTTCTGAGAATGTGGAAGGAACCTTGCTATGACTCCCAGACATTTCCTGGATTCCCAGCTCTTGGAACTGTCCCTCTCCCAGACCCCATCTGAGTCAGCATGGAACAAATTCTGCTGACGACTCTCCGAGGGGACCTCAGAGAAAGGTTAAAGGGAGCACTTCATGAGCAAGATGGAGAGGAGAACAGGGTAGCAAGGAAATGAGGTATCCTGAAGGTGGCCAAGGTCCTTCCTTCCCCCTCTTAATGCCTTTGCTAGATGGCTGAGAAGAGCTGTCCAGCATAAATGCATGGCATGAGGAGACACCCCTGCTCCCCATTCTGCAGCATGTTGAGGACAAAATGAAGTCCCTCTGGTTTCTTGTCTGGCTGTGAGAGAAACAGACAACACCAGCAAGTCATTTTATATAAAAAAGATTCTGTATTGTAGGAGCACAATAGCATGAGCCCGTCTCCAGTCAGGACCAGGTGACACAGTCATCTACACAGAGAATTTGTCCATTTAGCTTTTTGTTTACTGACAGAAAATATAATAGCGGGAAGCATTCAGTTACTTTTGTACATGGTTATCTTGACCTACACTTCTTTTTAGGACATTTGCTATCAAAACAGCTTTCTGCAGGCTTATCTTTACAAATTCTGACCTTCTTGACAAAAGCTTATTTTATATTTTCAACCCTCTTATGTTTCTTTAATAGAACACTAAGTGACTGGCCCTTGTTGTTTGGTCATCAGGAAAAATTTATATGCTTCAATCAGATGAGAGCTTTGTGAGCTTCGGTCATCTCCTTAGGATTGTGCCGTGATGGGTTTTCTTTGTTTACTTATGTGGGCAATATAAATTTCTGGCCTTGACCTTATTCTGCAGGTTGTATAACACTAAAACTGTGCAATAAACCAGAAGAACAAACCTGTATTAAAATTGAACATATTGTACTGGATTAAAATTGCCTCATGGCTGCTGAACTCCAGCCATTAGAAGGCAGCTTCTGTCAAGGCTTTCAGAGAGCTACAGATGATCACTTATTCCATGGTATAACCATAAAAGAGTTAGTCATCTCTAGCAACTGGTGATGTGATGCAGTATTATGCTTACTTCTTCACTGTTAAAGCTAGCAAAGGACAGTTGTGATTAAAGAAGAAGAAGATAGTACTTATGGCAATCAGCCATCTCAGGGAGCAAGGGTAGTAAAATTCTAATCCCTGCATGGCTAAATGCTCCAGATGAGCAGCTTCTGCATGGTCATTCAACTGTAAATTTTTCTAAGTAGAGAAAAAGACATTGGGTGTCAGAGATGCTCTTAAATACTGTAATCTGAATGCTAAAATGTTACTTAGAATATAGAATGCAGGATATATATCAAATCAAGAAAATGAGCAACAGTGAGTAATTGCTGTCAATGAGTTGTTGCAACGGGTAAGCTTTCATTAATTTTATTTGTTTATTTATTTAAGATATTTGTATGCCGTCCTTTGTGAGAGCCTCAGGACGGCTTGCACAAATAAAATTCGAAACATAACAGTATAACATAAATAAATTAACGACCCACTCTGGCTGCAATATCGAGGCATCTATGATTGTTTAAAATAGGGATACAGAACCCAAAGGTCACACATCAAATCCACCCCTCCCTTCTTAATCTGGCCTGCTGAAACTCCTGGAAGTGTATCTGCTGAGGGACTCCCAGCTGTTAGCTCTGATCCAGACTGGAGATAATGGCAAGATTATAACCTTGCGGGGAATTTGACCCGTTCCAGGAAGAGTAGCTGCTCTTTACAGCTCTCATCCAGTTGTTCTGTGCAGTGTGCAATGTTGTTGAATACCACACAAAGCAGTCACACGAAGCAACTGATGCTGGGAGCGGCATGGAGAAGGCTATGGGTGGTACCAAGGCCTGCTGATATTGAGGCCCAGAGAGGGTCCTGGGGGACAATCTGCCCCCCAGCCTACCTCTGAATCCCTAGCTGAGAGGGAAGATCGCAGTGGGCTGTGCTCAGACTTGCAGAATGACCCCAACCTCCCTATCCCACAAATGGAAGACGTAGGACAGGGCAGGGGTTACGTTTCCGCCATTGGGCAGGAGCTTGTCTGGCAGGGGCCCTATTTGCACCCCAAAACAGGGCAACACAAAGGTTGGAGAGCTGGCTTTGGAGCCACAACCCCCCCCCCCCCCACTCCATCTGTTTCACAAGAGGAGCTACACCAGCCTACACTCTCATATTTTTCCTCTGGAGAGCAGTACATCAAGAACAAAAGATCCATTGGATGAAATGCCTGGTCCAGCTGCTCCTATAATTTCTGCCTTGGCCAGCAGATCCTCTGCCATGTCACTCTCCCTCACCCCGCTTAGGATTGCTCAGTAAATTAATTGCATTAAGGGCCTATTGAAATCAAAGGGCCTTCAGTTGCACCTAATTTATCCCACTGATTTCATTCAGCAGGATCTAAGTTCTACTAACAGGGAGTACAATTCAATGCTTGTTTAGATAGGAACAAAGAATAACCCCTCTAGCCGTTCTGGGCTTCTTAGGGGTTGTTCCTGCATCTCAGTGTGTATCAGCTAGTGTCCTTAGACTGCACTCTTTCTTGTGAATAAGTTCCATTGAACTAAATGGTGCTTATTACTGCGTGCATATGAGCAGATCTGCAGTGTTAGTTTGGAAACAACTCAATAATGCTTAAAAATCAAATATTCCCTGTAGCAATCCGTGACAGCACACCCAAGCAGGTCCTGTGTAGAGAGGCAGAGAAAGGGGAATGCTCAGGTGGGTTGCATCATCTCTTAATCATCCTCAAGATGGGTTATTGATATTGTCATTGCATTTTAATTCATTCATTTATTATTCTGCATTTTCTAAAAATACGCCAAGGATACAATGCACAATAAAAACAATTCAATTAGCAATGAAAAAATCAATTAAAACAGAATAAAAGTAGTGAGGTAAAACATAACCCATAAAATAATATTCATTCAGCATGAATCTCCATCTTTTTAGGGATGATATTGTGTCCATGTCATTTTAATTAGTGGGCCTTATTTGTGAGTAAACATGCCTAGGATGGCATGCATCTGTTCGGGAACTGTGGAATGCTGCATATTTTAATTCTGTACTACTATTAAAGGCTGTTATTGTACAGTCCTCACATACCTATTCAAAAGTAAGGATCCTACTACATAGATTCAATGGCAAGCGACTACAGTTAATTTTCAGGAATTAGCTATATTATTTCATAGAATCATAGAATAGTAGAGTTGGAAGGGGTCATGAAGACCCCTTTTATAGTATAGTATATTTAATCATCAGAAAAGTTTTATTGCATTATTTCTCCAAATTATTCAGACGGGCATTTCACTTCTGCATAATTTGCCACCCAGCCCAACCCCAGACTATGATCAACTTCTCTCAGTTTTTAATTTTTCAACTCTTAAATTCGGTTCATTTTATTTATTTATTTATTTATTTTTCGCTTTATGTCCTGCCTTTTTCCTACAAAGGGCTCAAGGCAGCTTACATCATTCTCCTCTTTCATCTTATCCCCATAACAACAACCCTGTGAGGTAGGTTGGGCTGAGAGTCTGTGTCTGGCTCAAAGTCACCCAGTCGGCTCCATGGCTGAGCGGGGACTAGAACCCAGATCCTCTGAGTCCCAGTCCCATGCTCTTAACCACTATATCACACTGGCTTTCATCTGAGACTTTGAAAGTTTGCCCTGCATTAAGTTCAGTTGACATTTATCTTGTGTTAATAGACTTTGAGATTTCTTTGTATGACAATTTGTATGACAATTCACAAGCTTTTCTGCACACATTTCTTATAATATATGCTATTTTGTGCATTTTTTGCAAGCAATATTCATAATATAATGTATTTTAGCAGAATTTTCTCTTATATATGCATGTTGGACACATTTCCTGATTGTAGAACTCCATTGCAAAATTCAGAGAACTGTGGATTTTTAACAGGCTATATGGAAAAAAGGCATCAAAACATGATTGCATTGCAAAGGGTCAGTTGATGTGACACATCGTTTTTCCCATGCTCCATCTTTTGGTAGAGATCCCTTGGCTGGCCCTGCATCTTAACAAAAGGAATGCTTTATTTTGGAATGAGAAAAGAATGCGTTATCTTGGAATGTGGGAGGATCCTTAAGCCATATGAAACTGGCCAATGTCTATTCGCCTCCATTTATCTTAAGGGAGGGACAAGAGAGTACATTTGCTTTCAGGCTACTAAACTAACCTTTGAAAACTGGTGTATTCAAGTATGAGAAGACCTTATGTCTATAAGTCCTGACAGTGTCATAGGTGACGAACTTTAGCACAGATCTGCACTGTGGAGATGCTCTGTGCTGGCTACCTCCCTTTTGCTGCTCTTTTGGAGCTTCCCAAAACAGAAAGGAGAACTGAAGAGCTGTTTAACTGTTTAACAATACATGATGGAATGCTATATCCTCTTCTTGGCTTTGCGTATAATGTATGTGTTATTCATTTGTATGACATTATATTACATATAATGCATGTGTTATTCAGCTCTGTTAATAAACTGTTTAATCTTCATCCACTGGTGTGCTTATTGCTTATGGATCCAAATAAAGGAAACACTTGCCTCCTGGCATGGCCCTGGTCAGTGGAGTTTTGCTTCACATATTGTTTCAAATCAGTGGAAGGTAAGTTTGTATTAAAGTGTACTGAACTAACACTACCCCCATCTCTAACCCAGGTGTACTTCAGTTCAGTAGTGCAATTCCGTCTGTGTCTTCAGAGAATTCTCTGCAAAACTGACACCCCCATACAGGTTGTGAGATATCACTTAGGGTGCAGTGCAAACTCAGAGGCTTACATGCATCCATGCATGAGGCATGGTGGTGGCAGTCTTTGCTGCTGCCATGCCCTGTGCCACATTTTATTTATTATAGGGTGGGGGGGGAGACTGGGTCTCCACTGGGAAGCATGGTAAATTCACAGCTTCCTCCCCTCATTACACCAACACATCCCTTTCCCCCCTATCTGAGGCCCAGTTGCAAAGGGGTTTGGGGCAGCTGGCATGGTTCTTTCTGTGCCAGCTGTGAGAAACACTGGGAGTGGGGTCAGCCTTTGGAGTCCCAGACCCAAGATTGCAAGATCTCAGAGCTGTGACTCTAAATAACCCTATGGCCTCCCAGACAATGCCAGAAGTCCATAGGATTGCTCCCTTAAATATCTAGACTCATATTGATTTGAAAGAGAACCAGTCATTGCTTTGCTGCCAATTCACCAAGATTATGGAAGAGTTAATGGAAACAGTTTGTTTTAGTATGGAGAATGCACTTAACATTTGGTGAACTCATTAGTTTGTAACATCATTAGATTCATTTGACTAGGGAGTTGAAAGCTGAAATGAATAAAGAAACAAAGTCCAAGGCCTGTCCTTGTACTACAGATCAGGGAAAATAGAAAGAGAGCCATTTTCTTGTTCTTCACTACTGCCAATTTTAAAGTTTGTTGGGTGAGTAGGTGGGTGGAGAAGAGTGGAAACGAAGGAGAAACAGCTCGCAAAAATGAAACCCGTGATTCAGATAATGCCCTCTGGCCTGAGAGAGAGGAGAGAAGAGGGAAAAGAAAGAAAGAAATTGCAGCAATTTTTCCATAATTTCTGGCAGCTCTTGATACCCATTATTGGACTTCTCCAATTTTGCTTCTTCACCCTAATTAGGAAGGTTAAGCTTTGGCGGCTTACTGACAGATAATGCTGAGTGAATGAGGCCAGTGTGGCTGCAGAATGGCAAGCCAGCAGTTCAGCCTGAGAAAGAAAATGATGGCTCCTGAAAGGAAGATAATGACATGATGGGGTACAAACCTGTATTTACGATGTTAAGGCAGAACAGTGCAGACTGTCATGCTAATTTGTGGTGCAGAATCAGATGAGCCAGTTCTAATGCAAACCACACTTGAAAGTTCTAGGCTCAGGCAGAAAATACCCCAGCTTGGCAAAATATAAGATCGACACGATCACCCTGAATCTCCCTCTTCCCCCTTGCAAAGCCTGTCTGACTTCTTGATATACACCAGAGCTGAAGTGATGAAGCAGAAGGGAAGGCAGCTAGAGCATAGGTGGGGGAGGACTCAACTTGAATCTGACCAAACACAGCTGAGTGCCCATTATCAAGCGTATTCCATGGCAGTGAAGGCAGCAAGGAAACACTTCATTGCTGCCAGAATCGAGTTGTCCAGCAGAACTTTTCCAGGTGGTTTGTGGCCTTTTATATCTAGGTCCCAAAAGGAGATCTGGTCAAACCCTCGGAGGCCTGCTGTGTGGAATTTGGAATTAATGCGAGGGTTAAGCAAGTTCTGTTTAAGCCCTCACATAACTGACACTTGCCAGGTTCACATGACATGACCACTCTCGAGTGGAGGTTGGCTAGGCAAAATGGCGACTACACACAGCACACCCGGTCAGGCCCATTGGCCCATTGCGTTTGTTCAGAGTTATTTTACATGATGAACACAAGAATAAATACTCTGGATCAGATCAAGGGCTCATCCAGCTGACAAGAAGATTGTGATATTTTGCTCAATATCTCTGTGGATACTTAACAGGTCGCAGCATTATCTAGAATTGCAAAATTTGTAAACAGCCCTTGCTTTTCACATATTAAAACTTATATATGAAATGTTAGGTAAGTAAACTTATAATCCACTGAGGAAAAATATAAACCACAAATAAATAAATAACTGGTGCAGTTCCAGCACCAGTCTGTCTATAATCTACAAAAAGTAAATGGATAGATTCAAAAGAAAACAGTATGATTAACAGGATTAAAAGTGGAACCTGATGGGAGGGAATGTATTGCTTTTCTGTTGAATAGAAGACACAGATCATACATTTACTTATAATGTATTTATTATAGAATATATATATATATATATATATATATATAGAGAGAGAGAGAGAGAGAGAGAGAGAGAGAGTTATAGATAGATAGATAGATATAGATATATATTTTACAGCTGTGTCAATTAAAGCTTAGCATGCATCAACAATGATGCTGTATCAAGAGATGCTATGTCCTCTTTTGATCTGCAAACAAACCAGTCCATTAGTGAAAAACTACATTAAAAATGAGTTCATTAAGTGGTTGTGAGTTACTAGAATGACTTATTGAACGGACACTACACATGTGTAAATCTGTAGAGATCATCAAACACTGGAGGGGGTGGAAAGGAGTCTCAACTAGACTTTCAGTTCGATCCTCCTTTATTTGTTGTTGTAATCAGAAAAGTTCAAGTGCTGCAGTACCTTGTAAGCGCATTAGCAGCATGACAGGTGATTCATCATCTGCCTCAGGTTCCTCTGTCAAGGCATCCTTTGTTCCTATTGTTCAAGTTGCAAGGAACCAGTAGGTAGTTCCAATCAAGCATCCAAAGATCAACACAGGATGACTTTAATTCACTTTAGAACTCTGGAGGGGCAGATAAGCCAATTTAAACAGCTGTTATAGCGTCCCACTACCTGCATACCTGCATCTATAGCTTTGCATTTTGCTGAGTGTGTTAATCAGCTTGTAAATCGAATTGAAAAAATGGGTAATAGAGCTGCACACCATAAACCAGAGTTGCAAAGTGTTCGCAAAGGATAGGTTTCTGCTAGTCCTGCCAGGATTATGGATTTTTAATTTAAAAAAAAAGAGAAATAGATGTTTTGCAGAATCAATATCCATGTTTAAAAGGTTAAATATTGATTATCTAAAATGGTTAGCACCGAGGAAGCTCCAAGTATGGAAAGCTAATGTGTACAGCCTGGGAAAAGAATGGAACCATGGGATCAATGGATGTACTGACTTCTAATTGTAGATAATGTGTTCGTGAAAGGTACGAGCAGCCAAAGGGCAAACCTGAAAGTGTGGTGGAAGCTGGATTGTCCCCTTATTCCAGTAAGAAAACCTGTTAAGATGAGCTTGTGCTGGTTTTTCACATATGTTTATTTGTTTGTTCACTTCATTTATATACAGCCCAGTAACTAAAGCTCTCTGGGTTGTTCACATCACATAAAAAAGGCATAAAATGTATTGTAAAACTTTTAAACTGCAGCACAGAATAAAAGCAAAAGCCACAGTAAACCCTATCTGCAGCCTAAAGATTTAAAATACAGCAAGGATTTAAAATAACAGAGGCTGAAAGTCTAAACTACAGTTCCTCAGAAAATAAGGCCTTCCCCTGGTATGGAAAGGGTTCAGTGTAGGTGCTATGTGGGAAGCTCATTCTGCATTCCAGCAGAAAAGGCCATCTTCTTAGGAGCCACTTCCTTCAGCAGGGCTTCCTGGAGTAGGTCAGCTGAGGACAACCCTAGAGTCTGGGCAGGAAAGTGTGGGAGGACATGATCCTTCAGGAAACCTGGCCCCAAGCCATTCAGGACTTGGATAGGTACTTACATCATGCTGGCATGGCCATGCAGTCCTATGCTTATAGTCAGCCAAACTTCCCATAACGACAAGTTAACAGCATTAAGGTCCAACTTTCAAGGGGTTTGAGTTGGTCCCTGCTCTGCTTGAGACACGTGTAAAGTTAAGCATTATTTTTTGCTTTGACTTGACATTTTCACACTAGCGGTACTGGGTGCTGCCTTTGATTCACCAGACCAAGCTCAGTATTTCAAAGAATATTGAATGAGGAATTGCCACATGAGAAGATCGTAGCTAGCTACCAATCCTTCATAATAGGACATGATTTTAGTTACTTGTGACCTGGAGCGTTCTCTCTGAGTAATGATCCTTTTGAAGAAAGCCGTCATTTGTTCTTTGAACTGGTTGAACGTGAACCTCTCTTTTGCCTTCTTATGCCACAGCACTCATTTCGTGATTTTCTGTGAGCTTTTTCTTTCCCACTTGCAGGGATGTGAAAGTACAGGCAAGAGCCCCAGTTCTGCCTTGTAACAGATGACAAATGCCTGAACTCCAAGCAAGATGATTTCTGAAATGAGAATGGATTTTTCAAATTGAAAAATCATTGCAAAGAGTTCATTTCTCATTGTTAGAGATGTACCGGGGCACAAGTGGCTTAAACAACTCCTGAGAGATGATTCCTTGCATATGGCTCTCAGCTGTGCCAGCAACGGAGTCGGGTTTGGGATAATTGACCAAGCATCTATGTTGCCTGTCAACCAGCGGCCTGGGCCACCAGCTGGTGCTGAGATGAGCTTGTGTTACAAGAACATGAACTGGCCCTTTGACTGGAAGGGAAGCATTTCCTGTTTTCTTTAGGTCTTACATCAGCCCGAATCTTGGGCAAAGATGCATTCAAAATCTCTGGGCAATCCTTGCGGCAAGACAGCTGAGCCTGCTCTCAATCAGTCCTTTAAGCGCTGCCCTGCCACTGATTCATTAGAAGCTCATGGCCATATATCACGTTCTGGGGCCACTGACCCTGTGTGGCTGGCCGTTCATGTGTAGCCACGCTAGATATAAATTAGGGGAAATCCCTGCATTTCAGGAAGCAATTTGTAACATTCCTGCCTTGGTGTTTCTTAATTTGACTTGGGCTAGTGCAGGTGATAGTTGGCCTTTGATGGGGGGTGCAGTGTGGCTTCAAATCTCAATTCAGCTTCAGTATTACCATATGGCATACAAGGCCAGGGAGTCTACTATGTTTTCACACATGGTAAATGTTTGGGCAACCAACAATTGCAAGTCTTTTTTTCTACCAGTGCACCACTGGGGGGAATCACCAGATGGCCAGCAACATTCTTTGAGGAAGCAATCTCATCCGGGCCTTTCCTTCACCAATCCTTCACTGAATGCATCCAGGCAGATCTAGCATTGGTTCTTGTTCCATGTACAGCCAGCTTTTCCCACCAAAGAATGGTGGTCCCTATTTATCTACTGCCAGGTGGTATGCCTTTGAAATGCTAGGTGGCAGGAGCTAGGAATGAGTGACAGGAGCTCACTCCATCTCGTGGGGCTGGGCTTGAACCGCCAGAGTGCTGACCATTTCTGGACAACAATTCCAGCATCATTAAGCCACTGCACCACCGTGTCCCCTCCGTTCATCCAGAAAGTTGGACCAGTCACTGCCTATCAGGCTACCCTTCCTTTTGGGTTGCTGTATGAGGACATAGATGAATCCATGAACAATACCCTGTGCTCTTCAAGCAAGGATGAAACAAAAATCAGATACAATTTCTCTATGCTACCCAAAGTCACAGATTACAGCAGCTGTCTGCAATGTCCTTGCTGGCTGGGGTGATGTGAATTGTGCATCAGCATGTCTGGGTACTGCCAGGCTGGAAATAGCTGGATTACAATCTTGCAGAAGGTTTTTTGTAATTCTGCAGGGAGATAGTGGGAAGAATTACAACAAAGCAAACAACCAGAATAAAGAGAAGGATGTGCTGGGCTGGAAAAGGGGGAAAGCTGTTCTCCTGCCTAACTTCATATTCCTTTTCTTTAAAACTGACCATATCAGCATGTCAGGTCTTCAGGACAATGACGGGGCTTATTGGATTGTTGCTTATAAGCTTGCATCTCCCTTCAACAGCAGTGGAGGCTCATGGTTCCTGTGTCACTGGTATATCCACTCTGGGTTTCAGTCTGACCTTTGAAGAAGCTATGCATGGATGAAGCTTAACTCTATCCCCCAAATAGGTGCAGCACCAGGGACAGCTTCTTCAAAGTTCAGACTGAAACCCCGAGTGGAAATACCACCAGTCACCTCTGATAAAGAATAGGTCTAATCTCCCCCTTGGCTCTTTCTGCTCTGCCAGGCTTCTTCTAGCTTTTTCTGACTCTCTTCCCCAGTCCTGTTATAGATGGTTACCCTTGGTGCAAGTATCTTAACCTGCTGTTTAGCACCAGGATCTGAGCAGCACTTGGATTCCACCTCCTTTTCCTCTGGCTGCACGGTAGATCTCTTTCAAAGGAAAACCCATCTTTATTTTCTTTTTTCTACCAGGGTTGTGAACCCAGAATGTATATAAAATCTATATTTCAGAAACACCTCAGGCAAAAATGGCTTTGACTATAAAACAGGTTAAGCCCTACTGGTATTGTTGAATAGACAGGTCAAAAAAGAAGATTTATTGACATTGTTTTCAACAAGCTAGTTCAGTTTTCTCTGGTTCCAGTCATTCAATGACCCACAGGAGTTTCACGATAAAGGCTGACTCTCTGTGCCTTTTTTTTGTTTGTTTTGTTTTGCATATAGTCTGTGGGTGGAAAGAGATGCACTTAAGCTTCTTTTGCACAAAACTTGGAAAATGATCACGTGGGGGAAAGCCTGGATTTATGTACTGCAGTTCAGTAAGGGCTGAATGACATGCTGCTTTAAAACCACTGCATGGAACAAGGTCAGGGTTTAAAAAATAAATAAAAATACAATCAAGTGAGTAGAAATAAAGTCAAGTGGTCCAGATAGGGCCAGTGCACCTGGAGAGGGGAAGTTTAACCCTTCCCCTCCTGCTATTCTTGGGAGAAAAATCCCTTCCCCAGACTAAAAATTGTGATATGAAAAAAGTCTCCATTTAAGAGTACATCTAATTAGGCTCTCACTCTCAGTTCAATCAGGAAAACTAAGGACAAACATGCAAAGAATATTAAAACAGACTTAGCCAGATTCAGGACACACACATAGAAAGAAAAGACGGGAAGATCAAGGAGGGGAAATGGAGGCATGGTTGGGTTAGAAGGGCCAGGCCTGACATTAGGCAGTGAGATAACTGCCCAGATGCCTGTTTTAGAGTGTCATGAAGAGGTAGCAAACTGTTAATCTATATCTATTGCATATTTATGGCCAGGGACACATGTGTGTGCATTGTGATAAAAACTAAAAATAAAGTGAACTCGGAGCAGATCTGACCAGTCCACCACTACCACCACCTTCCTGCTTTGTTTTCCAGAACATGCTGCTAGCAGAAGTAAAAGCTCAAGTAGTCTCAGAAGTGATTGCAGTCCACTAAAAGAAGGGGCCAAGAATTTGACAGAATGAATTCCAAGACTTGTTGTTTCCCCTTTTGGTCATTCCTGCAGGTATGGGGGTGGGGTTGCATTTGTGGAAATTGTTGATATGCCTTTAGAGATTTAAAGCACAAACCTGAGTGTTGTAGGCTTTTTCCCTCCTATCTAAACATGTACAGGTTTGTGCCCTTGGTTGGTTAATTACATTAATTAATGCATTGACTAAAATAATCTTCAAGGACCACGGCTAAGTGGGAGAAGCAGTAGGAGTAACTTTCTCTTACCTGTCAACACACACACTCAGACAGACACTGAACCACCAGTCCGCTTCTCTGTCTTGAGGTTTATCCCAAACAGTGCTTTTTCAGAACCACAATCTTATCATGACCTAGTGTTGTTCTGAGGACATTGTGTAATATCCAGCATTGTCCCAGTACAAGCAGTAAAGATGCTGCACTAGTATAAACCTATGCTTGCATAAAGAAACTGGAACAATTGGGGAGTGTTTATTTGCCATCAAAAATTGGCAACAAATGGCCATTTCCCTCCATTAAACTAGTCAAACTGCATAAATATTAGCTTATAGCTGCATAAAGATTAGCTTATCAGGACAATGATGGATAATGCTCATCGTTGGTCAAAACTTGGGACCACTACTTTTCCCTGAAATATGCTGTTAAAATGATGTTCCCCCATTGTTCCCATGGCACGTGGTTGGTGGTACAAGATGGGGCATAGCAACACTGATGCCACTTGCAGCTTTGTAGATGTTTAAATGTTTAAAAAATAAGATAGAAAGATGGAAAGTTTTCCTGGTTGCTTCTTTCAAAATGTGCCCCCAAGTGAGAATGGGGTAGAAAATTTGGAGTGGCCATTCAAACCTGCTGCTAACTCAAGTGCATAGTTCTGACTGATCTCAAATACAGCAGTTTCTGGGCTTAGTTGAGACTTTCTCATCTTGTAAATGAATTTTGTCCTATGGAGCATTTTATAGTGTGGAGCATTGTTTAGAGAGCTCTGAGAAACCTCTAATGTAAAAATTGCTTAATGCACATTTCAAATAATTATTCAGCCTCCATTACAGAATCTATTTACTCTGTCAGTATTTCTTGGTGATCCATATTTTGCTCATGTCCCTTTCAAAACAATGATTTGCTTAAAATAACTGGAATTAAAGTGGCCATGGGAGATAGTAAATTTAATGAAATTCTCATATGTCTTAGTAATGATGGTGGAACCTCTTCATGGAGTCAAGTGATACACCTTCGTTCTTGGAAGGTTGCAGTCTTGATGGATCTATTATACAGTCTATTAGCCATTATTAATTCTACAAGAAGTATGCACATTATCCCTCAAAAGCCATGAACTATAGTAGTAAGAATGGTCATTTTTTATATTCAGTGAAATTTAAAGGAATGTTTAAAACAGCCTTCAAAGGAGAGAGGATGAGCAGTGCGTATGGCTTGTGTGTTCATAAGCCATACACATTGCGTTTTAGGGTTGCCATGGTTTGATCTGATGTAGGACCCACTTCTTTGTCTTTCTGTTGGTCCAGGGTATTTAATTATTTAACTAACTTATTTAAAGCATTTGTATACAACTTGATTAGCATAATGCTCTCAAAACCCATCTGCAGTACCATGTTTTGAATGCATTCATTTTCTTTCTATCAGTTTTCTTCATTGCCCAGCTTTCACAGTCATAGATTGTGCTTGGGAATGCAATCATTTGGATGATCTTGACCTTGGTCTCCAGTAAAATGTCCTTACACATAATGATCTTCCTTCATTGTTGCTCTTCCAAGTCTTAGTCTTCTTTGAATTTCTTGGCTGCGGTCTTTGAATTGATGACTGAGCTGAAGTATGCAAAATCTTTCACAATTTTGTTTTCTTCATTATTAACAATAAAGCTCTGTAATTCTTCTCTGGACATGAGTTTTGTTTTATTAATGTTCAGCTGCAGTCCTGCTTTTACACTTCTTCCACTTTCATCAGGAGTTGTTTCATGTCATTAATGCTTTCTGCCAGTAGTATGGTATCATCTGCATATCTTAAATTAGTGATGTTTCTTCTGCCACTTTTCCCTCCTTCCTGTGATTTTAATCTAGCTTTCCATATGCTATGTACATGTACATATTGAACAGAAAGGGAGATAAAATACATCCTTGCCTGATAGTTTTGCCTATGGGAAACCATTCTGTTGTTGTCCTAGCTATAGCTTCTTTTCTGTGATACAGGTTACACATCAGGACAACCAAGTGCTGTGCACCCCCCCCCCCGCCCCAATTTCTTTCAGGACCATCCATAGCTTCTCATGATCCATACAGTCAAAGGCTTTGCTGTAGTCTATAAAGCATAGACTGGTCATTTTCTGAAATTATCTCTTGTTTTCCCCCTTTTGTGGCTTTCTTCTATTTCTTTGCACTGCTCATTGCAATAGTTCTTTTTGTCTCCCCATAGTAGTCACTGAAAAAGTTGCATTCGGGATTCTGAGCCTATTTCTGTCACCTTTTACTTTGCTTCTCACCTGTTCTTTGCAACTGTGAATGTTTCTGCTGTCATCCAGATAGGTTTTTATTTTCTTTTGCTACAGGAATTGTCTTTTGGCATTCTTCCCTAATACTGTTCCTTGCTGCAGTCCACAGAACTTCTGCTTCACCGTCAGTCAGGTTGAGCAATGAAAATCTATTCTTTATGCAGACTTTAAATCCTTCAGGGATGTTACATAAGTTATATTTAGGCACTGTGTTTCTCTTTGTAACCTTTTTTGCTTAACTTTGGTTTTTGAAATGAGGAGCTGTTGGTCAATACTGCAGCCTGCTCCTGGTCTTGTTTTGGCAGCAAGAATACAGTTTCTTCACTTTCTGCTTCCAATTACATAATCTATTTGATTTCTGTATTGGTGAAGTCCAAGTATCCAGTTGTCCGGGTGGCTGCTTGATGCGTGTGTTTGCAATGAACAAGTTGCTGGCCGCACAAAATTCTATGAGTCATTGTCTTGCTTCATTTCTTACCCGCCGGTCAAATTTTCCTACAAACATTTATGTCCACTTTGTTTCCTACCTTGTATTCCAGTCACATAGGATTAGAAGCATGTTTTGTTTTGGCATGTTAGCAATTTCCTCTTGAACACCTGCATAAACGTTTTCAATTTCTTTTTCTTCTGCACACTGTTGGAGCATAGACTTGAATGATAGCTACATTGATAGATTTCGCACTAATTCTGACTGATATTATTTGGTCAGATTTTGCATTATGGCCTCTTATGGCCTGTGCTACATCTTGCATCAATATTAGAGCCACTCCATTTCTTCTAAATTGGTCATTTCCAGAGTAAAACACTTTGTGTTTGTCTAACTGCAAATGCCTCATTTCAGTCCACTTTAGTTCTCTCATACCAAGTATTGTGATGTTCATTCTTTCCATGTCTTGCTTTATGATTTCCAGTTTGTCTCCATTTATACTTCTTACTTTCCATGTCCCAATTGCACATGTTGTAGAACATCGCACTTTCCTTTTAGCTCTGTGCATGTCAATCCCTGGACTTCCTTTTGGCTGTGATCTACTAGCATCATTAGCAATGGCGCAACTTGTTTTTGTCCTTTGCCCTTCTCCAGTAACTTGTAAAGTGCCTTCCAACCTGCGGGTCTCATCTTCTGGTTCTTCCTCTTGTTTCTTTTTGGATTGTTTCATCACAGGTTTTCAAGGTAAGAAGGTGCAGAAGGAGTTTACTCTCGCCTTCTTCTGTGCAGCACGAACCTGAGTTAGCTTGAGCATCTCTGCTATTGTCTCTGAAAGATCCTCTGCCAGTGTTGCCTTCAACTATCCCAGCTGTTCAGCAGATGACTTCAAGAAGTCTTCACCCCGATCACCATCAATGACACCCATTCTCTTTTTGATGACATGACTGTTACTCCTGAAGAGCGGGGACGCATCTTGGTCTGGTGTCTCTGCCTTGACCATTCCGCATTGGGTGACCCATTAGGAACCAGCCTGGTGAAACTATTCTAGGGGACCCTGATGGCACTGCTCTCAGCTTCTTTGACCCTCTCAAACCCCTTCTCCATGTTATGGTGTGCCTCCAAGAGGGGGACCTTTTATTTAACTAATTAATTTTAATTAATTTTTCGATTTATAGCCTACCTTTTTCCTACAAAGGGCTCAAGGCGGCTTACATCTCCTCCTCCATCTTATCCCCACAACAACAACCCTGTGAGGTAGGCTGGGCTGAGAGTCTGTGACTGGCCCAAAGTCACCCAGTTGGCTCCATGGCTGAGCAGGGACTCGAACCCACATCGTCTGAGTCCCAGTCCCATGCTCTTCACCACTACGCCGCACTGGCTCTCCAGTGTGAACAATTTAGAACAATTTAATCCGAATGGAGGCATATATATTCATGATGGATTCATTGTGCAGTTGTTTATACTTATTTTTTTGTTGGTCAGTAGCATGGACATGACCATTTCCTTATTTTCAAATGATCATGGGAATCCAGCAAAGGAAATAGCCAAGATAATTGACTTTGATGTACTTGCCTCCTCTCTTTTATGATGCTTGACTAAAGGCCCATTCTTCACCAGTGCTGACTTCTTGACAGACATAGCTTGGCCATCACGGTACGGAGCCGAGTAACCTCAAATCTAGATTCTTCTGTGGGTCTGCCCTTAAAACAGAATGAAAAAGCTTGCCAGGAACTGTCTCAATTCTGCATGCAACTGCTTCTCTGAGGGGATTTCACTGGCTGCCTGCTTGTGACTGGACAGGGTTTAGTATTAGTGTATAAAGTCTTAAACAGCTTGGGGCCAGGATATCCAAGAGAGCGCCAGTTTGCATACTAACCTGCTCAGTCATTGATATTAGATTATGTGTCCCAGGTGGTTCCGTAGGGCTCTATGGCCCAGTTGAATCCACCTCGTCAAAAGCCTTCAGTGTAGCAGTTCACTGTCTTTGGAACTCCCTGCCTCTGGAGGTCAGGCAGGCACCACTATTGTATTATTTTTGACACCTCATAAAACACAATTTTTTAAAGGAACAGTTCCTGATTTAACTAACCATGGTCTTATTGAAATGATTTTATTAGTCTGGTTTTTTTTAACATATTGTTTTTTCCCCTTTAAGTGCATTAGCCCTTATTGTTCAAACTAAGCCCCTTCTGACTCACTTTCCCCCCTATGTTTCTATGAAATCTCCATCTGAAAATATGGAGCAGTGTAAAGATTTTCCAAATAAATGAATAAAATAAATGAATGTTTCACAGAGAAAACTATGACTTCCAGCATGGCCCAGCCAGCCAAGGTAGTGGCAGTGGGGAATAATTTGGCTAAAATCAAAGGCTCTGGCTAAAATAAAACTTCCTTCACAATTTGAATTATGCCTTCCCACTTTTTAAGCTCCCTGGCATATCTGTCATAAAGGAAGATCTGTGTTGTTATTGTCCCCTGTTAGGGTTTTTAAATTTTGGATTAGTTGTGTCCCACTTTGAGATTATTTTATAATAAAAAGCAGATAATAAATTTCATAAATAGAAAGCTAAATAATTGTTACAAAATTTCCTGACACATTTGATGTTTCAAATGCATCATTCCATTGACTAAACCCTCAATGTTTGTCAATCTCCAAATATAGGGGCTTATGAGAATCCACTGCAGAGCAGCAGGAGCGCGTAGGCTAATTTTGCCTTTGCACGCCTCCCACTCTGCGTTCAGCTAGGCAGACACCTTTGGCCATCTAGCAGAGGTGATGCAGAGTGGGAAAGAAGGAGACCTGAGTGCCTTTAGGATACATCGTATCTGGCAGCCCCAGTCCCATCCATGCCCCTGCCTCTGCCCCCTTTGTCTCCTCTCTGAGGTTGATTCCCTGACCTTGGACTGGCAAGGGGCACCAGTCTTTCTATGCCAACTATGAGGTGGAAGGGGGATTGGAACATGGCAGACACTATCTAGAGGCCATAGGAATGCAATCCAAATGTGTTAACCGTAAACATGCAGTGGAGATCCTCTAATGGGATAAGACATCCTAACTATCTAAAGTAATTAATTTTTCTGAATCACTCAGAGAGTTTGGATTATCGGGAAGTATAGAAACATAATTAAAAATAAATGAATAAAAATGGGAAAAGCAAATATCCTTATCAAAGAAGTATGCAACATAGTGATAAAACATAATCAAATATATACATAGAAGTGACCTTAATATCCCTAGTTGGAAGTGAATAAGTAAACAAACCAATTCATGCTTTTAAAATCTTCAAGAGATGGGGAATCCACTGTTTCTTGGCAGCCTGTTCCAGCTCTTTGTTGCTCTTAGGATATTTGCCGATGCAGACAGCTTAAGATTCCTTGGCTGAGATTTCATCTCCTTGCAGGGAATCAGGTATGGTTGCCACCAGGTACCAGAGGGAGTCCAGTATCTGCCTGGCTGCAGCCCGTTACAACAGCAATGGCAAATGAACTCAGTCGCTCTCTTGGGAGGGCAAGCTTGGTGGTTGCCGCAGGCGTCACTCGGGGAGCAGCTTCATCAGAGTGAATGTGGCAAGGTGGGACACATGATGCCTTCCTTCTTCCACAGTTTATCCCAGGAGGACACACAAGTCAAGAGAAGTTTAACATCACTTTTTTTTACAGGTTCCTTCTGGTTCCTGTATGAATATGATAAGTTGGCAACCTTGCTTCTCCTTCCAGAGGAGAGCATGTCATAGTTCTTTCCTTCCCGTAAGTCTCAGTTCTATGCAGGATACTCCACATTGGGCTGCATTGTAATATATTTCTGGAATCTTTACTTCTTTCTTATTTAAGAGATACGCAGGACCAAAACATATGCTAATTTAGATCCATACTTAGTTGCTATAAATTATTATTTATTTCATAGATAAAAAGAAAAGAAAAAGTAACATGATGGAGAGAGAGAGAGTGAGACAGAGAGAAACCGACCGACCGACCGACCAAAGGACCATACACAAAAATTACATAAAGTGCTAAGTGAGGGAAATTGCACAAAAAGTCAATAGATATTATTACTATCAATTTTATAACTACAATTTTGACTTAATAATACATGGTTATTACAAAAAAGGCTTTAACGTGGGTATCAAGTAAATAATTCACCCTATAGCATATCCACAAACCCACCCAAAATTAATAATTGATTTTTCTTTCCCCCCCCAGATAAAACAGTATCATAACAAAAAGTTAAGTTCATGAAGTAATTATATTAATTTGATCACAGTATACATAAAACTTAAGAGTAACACTCTCCATTGCTAATTAAAGGATATATAATAAACTTTCCATTTAACATAAAATTCTTTAACCAGTCTTCTATATATGGTTGACTAGTAAATTTATCAACAAGGTCATCTTTACATAAATTCTATTTTTTTCTCTCAGCTTTTAACAAAAATATGTGTAGTAATTTTTCCACTTATCATTAAATTCTTTGTCCAGTCTTCTATTTATATAGCTGTAAATACTGCATATTCCACTAATATATTTTTCCCATCTTCACTAGTTGGGCAGTCTTCTGCTTTCTATTTTGTTGCAATTATAGCCCTAGCTGCTGTTATTATATATTTAAATAATTTTTCCATATTTCTTGGGAGAGTTTATGGCAGAATAGTCAATAGCATATTCTTTGCTTTCATAGGAAAGTAAATTTTCAGAATTCTCTGTATTTTTGCATGTATTTCCTTCCATTTTCTTGACCTTTCTGCATGTCTACCACATATGGTAAATGGTTACCATATTCTACTTCCTTGCCTTTCCAGCACTTTCCATTATAATTCCTGTCCGTTTTCTCAATATACATTAACTATAAATTATTTTCATGTTTGGTCTAGGCTAGCCACAGGGGCGCAGTTTCAAAAGTCCCACATTCCCCATGTTAGGGTCCCAATCTGGATCCCCCTGCCCTGCTCCTCTGTGTGGGGTCTGTGTGTGCTTGCATAAAGTTTTTGATTTACATTCAGCTTGTCACCAGCTGCGATGCTCATATTCTTTTCTGCAATGCTATTTGCAAGACAGTGATTTCCTAAATAGTAATTATGCCTTTGACTGACTTTTTCCATGGAGAACCTTGCATTATTAAAAGAAAAAAACATTGTATTTCTTTCCTCCCAGTACCTCAAATTTATTAATAATACGTATAAGTTGAATGTTATTAACTTAATATAGATCTACCATGTGGAAAGTGAGAATGTAAAATTCTCTTTCAAGCAATTCTTGAGCTAATTTCAGCCATAAACAGCCATTATCCAAGCATTTTTCCCCAATGGGCACAGAAGGCTCCTGCTATGTGAAGAAATGGCATATCATGAAAAGGTTGTATTGGTATTATTGAATGACAGCATGCACAAATGAAGGATTATATGCTATTGTCAAAGAGTACTTCAGGTAACCATTTATAACCAGAATAATAGCTCAAGTAAATACTTAAGAGGTATATATTCATACACCAGGAGCTTTTGATTTGTTTATATTTAAATTTACCTAGGGCACAATCCACTGGAAGATTTTCTTGTGCCATTCCCACTGTAACTAACGAGACCAAATATTGAATATTTGATACATCATAACCTTTCAAGTAATATTTTACGGGAAAGGAATGTAAAGGTACAAGTTTATCACAGGCTCACAAACCTGGGCTTGAACTTTGTTGGACTTTTTATAAGTTTTGTGTGTCTGAATGATGAGAAAGAAAAATCTGGCGCTCCTTATAGGATGTTAGAACAATATTCAGTAGACAAGATATCCTTGATTCCTCACTGATGCTGAAGCTGTACTGTTCCGCTTGCCTGTTCGGACTATTTGTCCTTTATGCCTAACAAAATATATTAGTAAAAACTAAGACACACTAGGATGTTTCTGCTAGTGGTTATGTGGAGAGAAGTTGTTCCAGGAAACACCAGCAGGGTATGGAGCTCTAGACCAGTAGCCACGGAAGACCAGTTGCATAAGAGTTGCTCAGTGTTAGGTAGAACTTGCTTGTTTCTTGCACCCTTCCATAGCATCATTTTATAAAATTTGAAAAATTACAGAAGTTGCTAGGGTGTAAGTATCATTGCACCCAATAGAACTAGCTCCAGAGTAAAGGTTCTTAGGATTCCATTGAACCTGGAAAGGTGAACATTCATTTTTTAATTCAGAAGAGGATATGGGGTTTACATTATACCACAAGGGATTGCAAGAGCAGAATCATCTTATACTGAAAGATAGTGTTGTGGCATGGATTTATTCTGTATACCTGCTAGTCATTTGATGGTATTCTTTCTTATAGTCCGCTAACTCTTGTGGAGGAATAATGGTGTCATCAAAGTGCAGTCCTGAAATCAAACCCTATTATTCCAACCAGAAATGAACGATATCTGCTAAGTTGCTTTTATTGACGGGAAGTAGAAGGCATTACTAACATTGACATTCAGCTATGTGAAAAAAGCACATCAGAGAAATTTCCCAGTGGAGCTTCTTTCATTTTAATCCTGCAGCTATTGCTCTTTGGGCAGTTCTGATGGAATGATTTCCAAATGTTTTCTTAAAGAGAATGGCCGATGTAAATTTCCATGTTCAGAACATATTTGCAGTTGCATCGTTTGCCCTGGGAACCTTCACCTTCCCTTTAGCAGGGATGTTGGGCTGCATCAGACTCCCTGGAGCTGTCCTTTGACTGCACCACTCCCTCGCTCCAACCACTACCACGACTGGAAGTGGCCAACTTGGATGCCCTCCTGGGAAGCAAAATGCTCACTGAGAGTCCCACCTTCTCTCCAGCCAAGTCACACTCTCCCAGGCTGCGAAACAGCTGTCTGTATGCTCTGTGTACATTTCGTTTCCCAGCAGAAATGCTGGGAGTGCAGCAGTGCTCCATAATGGTTGCTGTGCCATGGAGGGAGGGGACCCAGTGGGGGCAGCATGCCCCCTGTGGGTTGTATGTTTCCAAAACCTGCTTTAGCTCCTTGTGCAATGAAGTCCTTGATCATAGTTAACAGCATTTCGAATGGCATGATGAAGAACAGCTTCCACTGCTGTGCAAGTGTGTGTATACACATATGTGTATATGTGTGTGTGTACACATGTGCACACAAGTATCTTATTTAATGGCAAAAGCTTCCATAGGCAAATATGTACTTAACCAGTATTCTAAAACCTTGCCTGTGAAAGCTTATGTTAGCATACATTTGTTAGGCTTGAATCCACAGGTTGCAATCCTTACTTCCCAGAAGTAAGCCCTAAAGAACATTCCCAAGTGGACCTTCCAGCTGCATAAATGTGCATAGCATTCCATTGTCAGTTATAGTAACGAGTAACTCAATCCTCATTTTTTAAAGAACATGTGACTAATTGGAAATAACTTGTGATTAAATGTGTCTAGATGTGATTCATAGACTTTAAGGCAGCACTGGAATATTGGTTGCTGTTATTACAATGGTCAGGGTTTCTGGAATTTTTACCTATGAAAGCGAATGGTTGGAAGGATAATGCTTTAGCATTAAGGCCATAATTATGCATTCATATTTTCAGAACTGGATCAAAGTAGCTACCAACATTGCCTTGATCACTGTTAAGGTGTCTGGAAACATTAGCTTTGTGGACAAATCAGAACCTGAAAAATCTCAGCTAAGGAACTAACTGTTATTCCTAACAACCAGTATTATCATCATATAGATTGTAGTGATATCCTGTTTATTATATGATCCCTGATCATATGGAATAAAGCACCTAAGCAATAAATTTTGACAGAAATGCTAAAATACTCTTTGAACACAGGAGCATCAGAACACTTTCCATTTTCAACAAGATAGCCATGTTTTAGGTATTTCTTTAACAATCCAGAATTTAAAAGATCAGGTTTGAACTACATAAACAGCAGAACCTGAAAAATCCATTTCCTGGGTCAGTAGAATAATCTTTCCCACATTTATGTATAACCTAAAGCTAGGATTAATTAATGAACACAGTTATTTATAAATCAAAATCAAGGATTTTTTGGATTCAGTGGTGATTAACATGCTGCCTAAATAGATCAAACACATATAAGCTTCTTAACTAGGAGATGACTTGCCTTTGGAGCTGGTTAAAGTTCCTTGAAGCTAGCCTGCCAGTTGTGCTTCCGTATTTGAGACTATGACTGCCTGGCAGATTATAGAAATGCTGCTGGTGCCAGATAATATAAGTCAAGCACTGAAAGTGCTAGGAGATTTCTCCTTCCATTTCCCAGTCAACCTGTGCATGTACACTGTGGTTATGACTGAAGCTTCTGGTTGGTGCCAGCCCATCTACAGGGAAGGAATTAGAATGGGAGGAGGGCCCAGTTGTGTTGCCCCCTGCCTTAGCCAGGAGGGCCTCTAGTGCTCAGTGGGTGTTCCAGAGAGAGCTACTTTTCTGCCATGGCATTTGGCACGGCCAGTGGGGTCCTGTGGAGCAGGCACCCAACCTCTGCCTCCCTCATGAACAGCTTAAGGGCTACAAGAACCGGCTGTGTGGCTCTTGGAAGACCATGGGCAAGCTCTTGAGAAACCCACCTGGCTGCTGCTTCTGCCTGCATGGCAAAGGTGAAGGGATGTGGGAAGAAGGGACAGGGCCACCTTGTGGAAGCGGTGTTTGCACCTGGGAAGGACGCATGATGCAGGGACTCCACTGCATGTTCTTTCTTGCTTCAGATTCTGCTCATTGAACAAATGTGACTTGAATGGATGCAACTGTCAGTTTTCTCCCTCATTCAATTATTTTTGTACATCTGTCATACCCAATATGAAGAACTTTATGTATTTTAGTATTTTTTGTTTACCAAAAACAATCAGAAATGAAATTTCAGTGCATTTGTGTCAATATTTTACATAACCATTCAAGCCTGTGCAGGTTTCCTTGTTGCAGGCAACAGTTCTGTTGCAAGGATGCTATGTTTTCCTAGCAGATTACTTGTCATCCGTTGAAGCAAGGAAAATGTTGTTCTTCCTGAAGCTAACAGATCAATTGCCATTGTAATTACAGTACAGAATGCAGCTATCCTTCAGAAGAATCTATGGGGTTTTGCCTGGCATCACATTGGAGGCGAGAGAAACAACTGCGTTCGAGGTACCCTTCACCCACATCTCACTGTATGGAAGCAGCCAGCCTCATAAAAATGTCCAGTGTTGGTGCTAATTAGATAACAAAACAGAAGAGAAAACAATACCTGGTGCATGGGGAGGGGGAGTTTATTGTGCCCAACATATTTTGAAAAGGACTTTCCTTCATCAGAGGCTATAACTGAAATAAAATGGCAAAAGATTGGCATTCCAATAATCTGTAAATGTGTCTAAGATGTTACAACAGATATTGCACTAAAATGCACCCGCAATTGACAATACTTACGAGACAAAATATTAAAAATGATTCTGTTTATGTTAGGTAAAAGCTCTGGGAAACACTTTGAGGGTACAATCCTATACATGTTTACCCAGAAAAATTACCTACAACTCCCAGCATCCTCCAGTCAGACTGTTACTCTGTGGAATCCTAACACTGGATAAATATCCAACAGTAATTTAAAAACAACAATACTATCACTCTTTGCCTTCCCCTCAGTTCTGAGACAGTCCCCTTTCTTTTTTTATCATTTAGGATGTTGATATACCATGCTGTGTGAAGTTAAACATTTTTTTTAAAGGTGCAAACAGCAGCAGAGCAATTGCTGACCACTCAGCAAATCTATCTCTTCTGCTATTACCTAAGAGAAGATATTCCCCTGCTGGTGCAAAATGATACAACTGAAGCTCACTTATTGTACCATGTAGAAAGCCCCTGAAGTGTGTGCATCTGTCATTTCATGCTGAAACTTGGGGATAAGCATCTTTTTTCTCTTTTTGGTAAAACCTAACACGCATTTGATCCTCAAAACGTACCTTTGTGACTGTTGTTTAAAGAATATTCATAGGATATTTAACAGGTGGAATGGACACTCAATGATACTTTAACTATCAATTTCTAATAGTATATGATCCTTCACAAGGAATTCTATTTAGTATTTGACTGTAGTGGGACTATACTGGTCTTCAAAATTTTTGTTTTCTCAGAACACAGTCCACATGGATAGGCATGTGAAGGAATCCCTGTATACTTGCCAGGAAATCATTGCAGGAAATCATGGGGCAAATTACAGGTTGCAGGTAATTCATGCAGGTCACTTCCAGGTGCCTCAGGGCCAACTTGGACCACAGTCAACATTCCTCTGGGACTGTGCTTTGCAGAGGAGGATCAATACTTCTGAGCAATCTGTCCTTCAGAGAAACTTGTTTGCTATTTCCAGTGCCAGCCCGAGACACTGAGCCAACTGGAGTAGAGTCCAAATGGTGCCCCCTCTCTTGCTCAGGACAACACTGTTAACCATCTCACTGTACCCAGTCGGACAACAATTCTTGACTCCAACTCTCCAGATCTAGTTTAAGTCTAGTTTCATTGAAATTGCTTAGGATGTTTATACTGTTTTAAACTGTTGTGTGTTGAAATGTTAAACTGTTTTAAATTTTACGTTGTGTTTTATTGTTCCTTTATTTTTATTATATTGCCTTTTATTGTACTTTGGGAAATTGCTGGAGAACTTTGGCTATTGGGCAGTCCAGAAATTAATTAAATGACTCAATCTCCCCTTCCTTTCCTTCACCTTGTCCTAGTGCCACACAAAGTAGCTGGCTTCCCCTTGCTCCTGGTAGGACCTCCCTTGCTCCTCATTGATTTTCTTGTCAAGGAATCCAATGATTAGTTTGCAACTGAAACTGGAAATCAAAAATCACTGACAAGTTGTGTTTGACATTATTTGACAGCTGACATATGAAATAGCTTTTAAAAACCCCAGCGTTGCCCATCCATTGCTGGGGAATATGAGTGTTAGTGTGCTTGTGTCCTCTTGGGGGGCTTTTATAGGCATCTGGTTGTGAAAAGAAGCCATACCCCTGTCAGAGGCAAAGCCTCAGTCAGAACGGAGTTGTTTAGCCAGCCAAAATCCTGCCACACACTTAAACCTCACTCTTGCACTTCTTCTTGCTGGAATAATATGCAGACAGCCCTGCATAACTTCTGCCAGCTCCATGTGAAGCTTTCTGTTGTGCTGATAGCCTTCTGTCATGCCTCGCTGAGAAATTTGACCTGACCTGACCTGACCAAATGCTAACTGGGCCATGAAAGATCTAATCCATAACAGAACCCCACAATCCAGGAACACGGCCCCAACAGAACCTGAAAAATACCACAGTTTTAAAAAGCCTCTTCAGTTAGCCCACTGTCCAGCACCAGAATGGTAGATATTATGTGGTCGCTGTAGGAATGGGACATGAAGCTCAAATTTAAGTGTATTCAATTAAACTCCAAAAATATGATTTGGAATTTGGTGTTTATAACTTCATTTTGTTTTTCAGAAAGTCACAGAACTGTACAAGTGCAGGGGAGCAATCTATTTGAAATCACAATAATTGTGAGTTACCAGTTTTTAATGAGCTGCAAAGTGCCTCTTGGGAGCTCACCTGCATCCTCTCAAAATTCTTCCTCTTGCTTTTCTCAGCAGAAAATGCAATTAGGAAAAGCGGAACGTATGATCAGGTGCTGTGGCGAAATGAAAAGACCTCAGCAAGGCTCTGGCTCCGTGGTGGTAATCAAATCTATTGCAGAAAGAAGAGGGGGGGAAATCAATGTTGCTATCTTTAAACATCAACATAAACATTTAGACTTTATTGCATCAAGAAAAGCAAAACATAATGAACCAACAGGGATTTCAATAGCATGATCCAATATACAATCTTCACTCAACCCATTGAAACTGACTTCACAAGAAGTCTTTCAGACCTGAAAAGAGGGAATGAGTGTATCTTGAAAATGATAATGGATGGACACACATAAGTTCTGTTTGGGTGTTTGCTTAAATGCACGAGGGTCCCAAGTTTGTACTGGGACAGGGCCATATGTGCAGCCCCAACAGCAGCTCCTGCTGCCTCTGTGCCCACCACCATTTCCCTTAGTTCAGACTGCTGTGTTGAATTGGCCATTACATTTTCTTGAGTGTGAATAGAACTCTGCATCTTGCTCAGGAGCACACCACACTGCGTCATTTTGCCACAGAACCTCTAACAGAAAATTAACACCACTATTTGCTGAGGTGTGAGGGCATTTATCAATACCTTGGTGCAATCACCAATATTTATTTAAGTACCCCATGACAGAAGGAATGTGGAGGCAACTTGCACAAATTCTAATTTGGGAGGGAATGGCAAACAATGTTTTACTTCAGGAAAACTTTCTTTTGCTCTAACAATATCTGATCAATGAGTGTTTGAGAGTAAATCAATGTGTGAACAGTAAAACAATAATGTACTTTAAACCAAATTATTAGTAAACAAATCAGTTTGGTAGGCAGTGAAAATGTGATGCATTATTCATTTCTGTTATCCAAAACACTTCACTGGCTCTCAGAGTCTGGTGATAAAGTATTCATAAAACTACATCCAACCTCCCTGAAAACAGTTTGTAATGTGATATTAAAGTTAAAAGTGCAGTGAAGTATATTTCCCCAAAGCAAGATATTTGTATAATCCTGGATTGCATCCATCTCATGCTTCTTTTTAAAGTTAGGGTTTTAAAAAATAAACTTAAAAAAATAAGTTCTAACATCAGAGGAGAAAAATCTTTTCCACTTAGTTTCCACCTCTCTATGTTTCTGTTATTTCTCCCAATACATTTGAGTAATTTGCCAGCTGTAAATAGCTCCTTGGAGACCAGAAGTAGAGCACATGATATTGCTTATAGCAGAGCCCAGTATTTTGAGGTCCTGGCACACACTAGCCCAGTATTTTTTACTGTAAAGCCCAAAGGTAGTTGGTAGCTCCCAATTTTCTCAAATGTGACTCTCCAGCTCTCTGTCTTTTTTGTAGACAAGTGCAGATGCTGTTGCCAGAACGAACCCAAGCAAGGTCAGGATCAGTAAGAAGCTATTAAGTGCCTGAGTCAATTGGGAAAGTTTGCAGGCTGTTGCTCTTAAACAATTGATCTGGCCTGGTCACTTGGCCTCTCCTAGCAAACACAAAAATTGTGTGAAAGAAGGAGAACCAAAAGCATTGATTGATTGATTAGGAATGAGTATAGTTGATTCCATGACAAAACCATTAGGTGTAACTGGTGATCTGCTAGCCATAAATACAATGGTTGTATTTCTTGGATTCACTTAACTTAGTTAATTAGTTAAATGAAAAATGAGAGTGCCACCCCTTAGTGGAGTTTATTTGCTTCCTCCATATTGGTTTTGTGGAACTCAGGTCAGTGGGATGCTGGGGAAAATGCTGGCAACAATGCAGCCGCGTCTGGCTATCTACGCTGACTATCAGTGATGGAATGGCAATGGCAGGAGATCACACCAAGAAACAGTTACATGCAGCTAAGAGTCAGTGAGCTTTTGACTTATAATAACAGGATGCAAAGTTAATTAACTTTCCTAGATGTATGCAGAGAGCCTTGGAAACAAACAGGGCTCACATTGGTAGAATTTTTTCTTGTACATTTGTATCCTGTCTTTTTTCCTCTTGCAAGAAACAAAGTTTTCCTTCTCTCCATGTTATCATCACAACAACCCTCTGAAATAGGTAAGGCTGAGAGTCAGTGCTTGGCCCAAAGTAATACCAGTGAGCTTTGTGGTTGGGTGGGGACTTAAACATGGATCTCCTGTATCACAGTCCAACACTCTAACCATTAGCCTGCACTGGCCCCCATTTTGCTTAAGAGCCAGGTAGAGCCAAAAATGTTTGCTTCTCAGCTTGGGCTTCATGTGTATCAGGGATGGCCCTACCTTTTGGCAAAGTGAGGTAACTGCCTAAGGGAACATTTATTGAGGAAAACCATGATGACATCCCAGCAGTGCCTCCTAGACTTCCTGGCCCTTCTCCTTTGTTTGAGGTGAGGAAAATGTAAGCCACACAAATGGTTCTGGGCTCCCTAAACCAGCTTGCAGACTCGGCCCATAGTCAGTGTTGAAGTAAGATTCAACAGTCACTCTACTCAGCCTCTATAGATGGACTGGAGAATGGTGGAGCTTCCATATTTGCCTTCACCACAGACTGGCCCTACAGTATATACAGTTCAGTTGTATTCAGCATCTTGTGGTGCCTTTCATAATGAATGAAGTTACTTCACTCAGTTACTTAGCTGTTTATGCAGGTATGCTGTAGGTATGCTGGTTTGGTTTCCCCTCCAGGTGGGAAACTTGAGGCAGCTACTCTCATTGTCTGCTCCAAAAGGGCTTGCTTCCATATAAATGGATTGTGGATGTAGAAACCACTGCAGAAAGGGGTAGTGTTCTGTACAGGCGTAGGTTTCATGTGCACAGTCAGGAAACCTGAACAAGACAGGGACTCTGATCATGCAGAAAGACCCTACGAATGTGCATCTGAATGTGCACAGGCTTTTTGCATGCCTTCCGGTGTACACATGGGAGGGTGGGATCTTCTTGCTTCCTCCATGAGTTTCTATCCATGGATAAGGCCATGTGAAGCAGGGGTGGGCCCTCGAGATCTTTGGACTGCAACTCCAGCATCCCTCACTACTGGATACGCTGGCTAGGACCTATATATGTGAACAATTGAGACGACTGTGCATTAGTGGTCATATAAAGCACTTACCATGTTTGCCAGTTGGCTCTGGGTATGTATGTAGAATTACCAGTCTCCTTTACCAACCTGCATGGGCACAGAAGTCACCAGATGGCAAGTCCCTGGTGTTTCCATGTGGACGTATAGCCCAGTTGGAATCCAGCCTTCGAGTGCAGTAGCTCCATTTCTTTGAAACTCCCGGACTCTGCAAGTCAGGCAGGCACCAGTACTATGCCATTTTCACTGCCTTCTGAAAACACTTTTCTTCCAGGAAGCCTTCTTAAACTCACTAGGCATGTTTATTGACATTGTTTTTAACATGCTTTCATTTTTACTTTTTAAAAAGGAAATAATTGATTGTACATTGATGTGCAGTCTCCATATTGGAGTATAGCGTGGTGTGTAAACTTGGCAAATAAATACATAATGGCTTATTACTTTTACTTCCAAGCCTAGTGATTATGGAGGCTGGGCAAAATTCACACCACTGCATGGGCTGCATGGGATATGGTTGCAATTGGGTTTGAAGTTGTCTTGAAGTAGAGGCATAGGGAGCCACAACAGCATGAGTTGTTTTCTGAATCCATCCGAAGTTTGACAGTTGAAGTACTAGGTCAGCCAGTTTGCATGTTAGACATCTGTGATCACGTCAGACATCAAACTTGGTATCCTCCTTCCAGCACAGATGGTTCCAGGGAAGGTGCAAGAATTCATGGTAGGCAGATGTTCAATAATCTGCTTCATTAATCCACAGGCTCACCAATATATAGATTAGCCAATGCTTAGACTAATCCTCAGAGCGTGTGGCTGCTACTGTTCTCATTCTAGGATATTCTTGTAATCCATGCAGATGCTCAGGATATCTCTGAATGAGTGTCCCATCTGGGAGAGAGACGGGAATCTCCTTATGTACCCCTTTGCAGCAAGCTGAATTAAACTTGCCACCCTGAGACACTATAAAGGGCGAGATATAAAAATTCTAAAATAAATAAATAAATAAATAAATCAAATCAAGCTTACTTCAAAGGAGGTCTGTTTATGACTCTAGCCTTACACTGAAAATCAGCTTTCAGGGTTGCAGTCTTAGGCCTGAATATTATTTGTGGCATTCTTCATGTGCATCCAGAGGTTCAGGAGCTTCTGCATAGCCAGGCAGCTTTCATGTAGAACAGATTTTCCCAACCTGGAGCTCTCCAGATATGTTCGACTACAAATCCCAACAAGCTCCAGCCAGCATGTGAGCATGCATAATGTCTGATGTATTTGATTATTGATTTTTTTTAGTGTTAGTTTAAAATTTTAATAAAAAACTAAATATTACATAATGTCATTTAAGCGAGCAATTTTACTGAGCAGAAACACCAGAGCTTTTGCCAGACCTTAGCTGTCAAAGAGCTGCTTTAGGTGTCTTGTTTTCCTCCATGGGACTTGTTACAAATACTCCCATGAAGAAAATATGTCATGCTGTAACCAGGCCGATGTTTCTATTGTGTTTTATTTAAAAATGAAACTAAGCAAGCTGCCTTGAGTTCCTTACAAGAATGAAAAAGATGGGATAGAAATGTGATACTGATAATGGAAATGAGCTACTTGCTCTCTGTTACATGCCCCTCTCACCTCATGGACTTCAGGTGGTACAGAGGGAAAGGGAGAGAGAGAAGAATGGAACTAGCCTTGATGATGGATGACCTAAACTGGGAGCTTGGATCCGCACTCTTCATTGACAGTGGTGCGTTAGTGAAATGAATTCTTAGTCCCATGTGACTGATCACATTTCTGCTGTGGC
Source organism: Varanus komodoensis (assembly GCF_004798865.1). Taxonomy (NCBI): domain Eukaryota; kingdom Metazoa; phylum Chordata; class Lepidosauria; order Squamata; family Varanidae; genus Varanus; species Varanus komodoensis. Next base: position 1,430,074 of record NW_025336114.1, on the reverse strand, counting down.
GATCATCTCCTCTAGAGGAGTCACGTGATTCCTTCCTATCCTACTCATGGATGCTCTGAAGAGCATCACCAATCACACCTCCCCACGGTGCTGACTGTACTGAGAGAACAGAAAGCAGGGGTCTCTCAAGCAGTCACTGCTCCCTGCCCACCCTCCCCTTCCCCCATCAGCTCCTCTGGCTGCAAAAGCCCCAGGAGGTCTGTGTAGCTTTCATAGAAGTGATACAGTCAGCAAATGTAAAGATGTGGGAAGGCAGGAGGGGGTGGGGGTTGCAGTGGTGTGATGTGGCAGTGGCTCTTCTCTGCCCCTCACAGCCAGCCTTTGACCTGGACACATCCATTCACATTTCCAAGAAAAAACCCAAGGAGGTGCTGGAGAGCCCAAGGAGGTGTGTCTGAGCACAGCCAAATTGAAGTCGGATGCACACAGGACAGGAATACTGCTGAAGTGGATGGGAATATGCAATCTGTTCTGCATGGGATAATGCTCTCCTTGAAGGACCAAATTTACAGCTCAGAGGTTCATTTGGCTAACAGTACATGACTTTGTGCCACTGGTGGCCAGAAGCGCCATCTGTTAACCTTAGCTGATTTGCCAGGTTCAACCCTGTCTGGAGAAAAGCAGACCAAATTTCAGCAATGCATCCACTGATAACAGTCAGCCTGGCTCACTGCAAGACTTTCTGTTTGGGATGGCCCTTAAAAATAATTGACATTTTTAATTTTTGAAGGTGACAGTCCAGAGCCTTTTTTTCCACCAGCAACCCCAAATAAGTAATCAAAAGGTGCTTAAGTATATTTGTTATTGTGTTGTCTTGAGTGGGTAATTTACCTATATTTGGGGTGGGGGTTCATCAATGAAATTTGGTATGGTCACATTATACAAATATATTTGACAGTGCAGAAGAATGCCTTGCCCTACAATATCTACTAATCACAATTTGTGATATTTCGTATCTTCTTACTGAGAAAGCAAATCATAACAGTAAGATCTGGCAGTATTTTTAGAAGTAGGTAAGGACGTTTTATGGGAAATAGAGAGGCAGTGTAGTGTTATGGTTAGAGCATTGCACTGAGACACAGGGGATCTGAGTTCTAGTCTCACTAGACTGATCACGGGGTGACTTTGGGCCCATCATATACTCTCAAGCTAAACTACCTCTAAGAGTTGTGAAGATATAATAGAAAAGAACAAGAGGATTATATCTGTTACCTTGGGTTCCTTGTAGGAGGAAAAATAGGCAGGATAGAAATATAAGACAGACAGACTGATACAGACAGACAGACAGACAAAATTAGGGAACATTTAGTAAATTGCACAGAAGAGAATTCGGGTACTTATAAACAGGAATCTAGAGTTTCTTACAATGCAGCTATGCAGCAACCTTGCACTAACTGTTGCTAAATCTAACCTTTCAGAAGCCTTTTAGAATCCAGCTCTAGTAGAATAAATCTAATCCCTAGAGTGATTTATTCTTCTCATCTCTAAATTCCTTTTACTGCAGGAGGTAACATGGTGAAAGTCTGATAATGGCTTCAAATCACTGACATCATAAATAGCTTCCTTTCTTGGAGTCCACCACCAGGGATACCACAAATACTAAATCAGGTCAGAAAACTACATCCAGGGCATCAGATAGCTGAGACCTGTTGAAGAACACTCATGAACTGTGCACTCAATCCCATGGCCGTGTAGTAAACATACATGAGAGGCGTGTGCTGGGAAGAACTCAAGGTTGTTCCTGGGCATCTCAGGTCTTGATGTCGTCACCTTCACTGCAGAAAAAATCACCCAAGAGATTTTGGGAGAGTTGCCACCATTACCTTTTGTTTCTCCTAAACCTTCTATCAAGGACCATATTCCATTTGGAACTGGATGCTGGCAGTAGTTAGGCACCAGATCCACTTAACACTCCTTTTCTCAATCTGCCCCTGCTGGGATGCCTTATGAAAATATGGAGCTAGCTAGATTGGCAATTTCAAAACGCTCTGCTCTCACTGCCCAAGTAGGAATGGCTTGGGACTGAAGGGGCAGAGTTGTTGGGGGTTCCCTGTAGCCTGTGTGAAGTTGGTTTATCACCTCTGATATAAACATTAAAATGATAAATTTTCAAAGCATGTGTAAATATTTGCTTTAACCTTCTCTTACAGTTTATCAGTAAGATTTGAATAAGTGTGGACTAGTTTTGAGGAACTTTGGGTGTGAATTCCCCCTCATTTATAAAGTTATTGGGCAGGTCATGCTTCCTCAACCTAACTTAACATCTAAGATTGTTAAAATGACAAAATCAGAAAGGGAATTTTGTATGTAATACTCAGCTTCTTGGAGAAAAAGTGGAGTAAGGATGCCTACATTGAAGATTTACATTGTTAAAATAAGCATTCTTCAGAGCTGAAGCACTGAGGATCAATGTATTTTTAAAAGCGAAATTTCAAAACTATTGCATGGAACATTTAATTTAAAAAAAATGAAAACTGAATTCTGAAATTTTGCTTAATTTTGCATTTCTAAAAATGTGTTCAGATTATATTCTTAAAGGTAAAGCATTAAGTTGTTTCTTATCATTATGCTTTAATACCAAAGCCTGAAGTGGTATTTTATTTTTCATATTCTCATCTAAGCACTTCCTGTGCCACTTTCTGGCAAATAACTAGAAAGTGAGAACATTGGCTAACCCTAGAAGTTCAATTTTACTATGTTATCAAAATCAACTTGCAAATGAACCAAGAACCTTGGCAAAGTATACTGGGGTGCATTGCACAGCAAGCTGTGAAATCGCCAGGAAGGTGAAACTGACTAGAACACATTCAGTAAGTGTGAATCTATAAAGGCAAGGAAACTTTGTTTAGAGTCCAGAGCATGCCCAGTTTGTTACACCTCTGAACTGAGATTTTAGACCCTCTTCCTTTAACATGATTTTTCCTTCCAATGCACATGAAGTCCTATTTTAAAAGGAAAAACTCTGTGACAGTCATGACAATAGGTCTTTACAACCTACTTCCATTGTAGCAGCGTAAAAGAAAAACAATAGCCAAGGGACTCCATGCATTTCAGTGAGAAGGTCAATGCGGCAATGTGTCCAATCAATAGTCTTTGTACCTTCTTAAGATTTTACAGCCTAAGAATTCACTTTAGACCAGCTAGTGGAGCAATATGATCAAGTTAGCAGAGGCTCAGGGAATATAAATTGACATACTTGCAAAGACAAACAAAATAGCAACACAATAACTTGCTGTCCTTATGCTACCCCCCACCCACCTCTAATGCTGGCTATAATATTTGATGTAATTTACTTTTTATGAGTTTGTTCTAATCTATAGATTGGACTTGTGCAGTAAATGGAATGCTTACACTCAGATGAGTTGAGTGTGCTTGTTCAATTTTGCAGTGTTAAGGATGCTATAAGATATTGCACATTCTGCTTGTGCTCTTGTTTCCAGATGCATTTCTACATATATTATTTGGCAGCTGTGAAAAATAGAATAGATCCAAGACCTAGATGCACAATGATGTCAATAATGTGCATAATGCACAATGATGTCAATAATGTGATGCAGCCAATTCTGCTTGCTTGGAGGTTAGTGCAAAGATGACTTGAAAGATTTGGCTCCCGAACTGACCTTAGTGAAAAAGTAAGGGTGCCTGTTGCTTTCGTGTATTTAGTAGGCCTTGCTATGTAGACGTGTGTGATAGAGGAATGAGGGCTAATCAACCTTGTCTTATCAGCAGGCACCAAATGTGCCTGGTGAGACTAGCTGGCTGCAGAGATTACCTGCATGTAGGAGCCTGCGTTGCGCATGCAAGCACATCAGGATGGGTGGCAACCTATGCATATTTAAACAGAAAAAAAATCCACAACTCCCAGCAAATCCACCCCACAGAGAACTTTAAAACAGATCTGGCTGGGCTTTTCTTTTTTAATGCATCCTGTAATGTTGGGTGGAATTTCAGGATATTTCATAGAGGTTCTCATATAAACGTCTATATTAAAATATAAATAGTTAGACATTAAATATAAATGTCTAAATAAACTTACAGGTTAAAAGACAGGTGCACAATAGGGAAACAGACATAAAATGGAGGGCTTACTTTTTAACAAATCAGCTTAGCAGAGTGGAAAAAAGGGTTTTACCAAGGAGATTGGACAACCACATGATGGGGCTGTGATGGCCTCCATAAGTAGGGAGCATGGGCATAGAAAGATCTCTTCTCTGTTCCTGCCAGTTGCTACTCAGGCACAGAAAAATGTAAAAATTAGTCTTGGCAATAGATCTGATAAGGTAGGCGGACTTGTATTGGAGATGCTTCTTAGATACCTTGATCCTAGGTTGATCAGGTAATGGCCAGCACTTTGAATCATGTATGGAAACAAGCACAACTCTAGAAATAAAGCTTAGCAACTTCTCCCAGTGAGGAAAGAATTTCTTACCAGACCTGAAGTACCGGAGGCAGGAAAGAGGCAGGTTAATATGCATGGCATGTCCTCTGTGAACCTGACTGAATAACCTGAATTTATATTTTATGCAGGTTCCAGGCAGGGAAGTGCAACAGAGTATCTCTGAAATTTCTATGATTATTTTCCGGGAAGGAACCTCCAAATCCACCTTTGAAATGTCTCTTTAGGTGACATTCAGGTGCAACTCTAACAGTAGTATTGGCTTCATTTAGGAAAAATGCCAGACTTATTATCAACTGGGGCATCTTCCTGCTGTGCAAAGTGGGGTTCCAGTAAGCCTCTCCTGGGTCTGCCTTTCCTTTTAGCAGTATTGTTACAATAGAAAGAAAAATGGTTCCATTTGCTGCTCTCTTCAAAGCACACTGCATGTTCCTCCTTTCAATATATATGCAGTTATAGTTAAACTTTTGTGCCATTAATCAGATGAGGTGCAATTAAGAAGTTTGCTGCAATTTCCAATAATTTAACATCTGGTTAGCTAGTAGATCATTGGCTTTAATGCAACAGCTATAAAAATGAACGGAGAAACCTCTGAAAAAGGCAATGAATCTTAATTTGTGGTAATAAAATTATATTAATTACATATGCCCAATGTAAACTGCATTTACATTTATGTTAGCATTTTGTTATACTTGCGTCACAAATGTGTTTTAGGTTTCCTTTACATGAGATACTGAGCCCACTATATTAGTGAGGCTTCTCCTGTTGTGTGTGTGTGTGTGTGTAGGAGGGAGAATGAGCCCTTTGCCCTTCTTCAGCTTCTTTTCAGAGGTTTACCTTTGTCTGCCTTTCTATACGCCGCTACCCAGTTGCAAGGAAACATTGCGGTATACTTGCAATACAGTCAATTACAAAAATGCATGACATTTTGATTCTGGATGTTCTAAATCTGAAATTCAATTGCATCTTTAGTTGTGCTAAGGATAGAAAAAGCCACAAAAAGGGCTGGGCAGCATGGAAGAGCACTGGGAGATGGCTGCAAACTATGTGAGTGAGAGGTTATGAGTCTGCAAGAAATGCCTTGTGTAGAGAAGGCCCTGGAGTGCAGACTTATACTGAGTTTTGACAGAGGTTACTGCTAGCAGCATGCAAAGATGGTGCCATTCTATGTGTTGTCAGGAGGGATGTGTGTCAGAGTCAGATGGAGCCCAAAACCTAAGCAGAATCAAGTTCCTACAGGCATGTTCTGGAGCTTCCTGATATGAAGTGGGCTTCCTTCTGAAGTAACCAGGGTGAAAGCATGAACTCAACAAGGTTGCATTGCCAACACATATTTCAGAGATGCAGGCTATGCCACCTTTTCAAATATCTTTTGATTTTGTTTCTTGAAATTCTGCTTATGAGCGGAGGATTGAGAAGGAGGGACCATGCTTGAGTGACTGGCAAGTCCACCTTCACATTTTAGGGCATATTTTATCGGGACCTCCAGTCATCGGGCTGTGGAGGAAAGGCTTGGGTTCTTATTGCATTCCAGTAAATATTTTCATTTTCTCTCAGCTGTTCACTCTGCAGACTTAGCAGCCATGGAATAAGAGGTGAGGTTCAATTACGGATCAGCAATGGATTGAGGAAAAGAAAGCCGAGAGGAGGAATAAATGGGAAATGCTCCCAAGGTAGGGGTGTAAACAGTGGGTTCCTACAGGGATCTTACTGGGAGCAATATTTTTCACTTACAGCAACTTACAGCCAAGTTTGCTGATGAGTCCAAATTATTTCAGGGGGTTAAAAGTAAAAGAAGTTGTAAGGAGGTCCAAAAGATCTCTCCAAACTGGGAGAATACACAATCAATTGGTAAGCAAGTGTCAAGTAATATGGGGGTAGAAAATCCCAAGTTCATGAAGAAACTGGTGGGATCCCAATTAGTGGTGACTGCCCAAGAAAGAAATCCTGAGGTTTGGGTAGAGAGCTTGATGAAAGTATCAACCCACTGTGCAGCTGCTGTGGAAAAAAACAAACTCCATTTAGGCATAATTGGGAAAGGAAAATAAAAATGCCAAAATCATATTCCTCATATACAAATCTATGGCGTGACAATACTTAGAGCACTGCATGTGGTTCTGCTCACTTCACTTAAAAAAGGATATTGTAGAGTTGTAAAATGAGGACTGAGGCTGACTGAAATGATTAAGGGCCTGCAGAAATGCTCCTCTGAGGAGCATTTATAACATCTGGGAATGCTTAGAAAAAGAGTGAGTAAGGGAGACATGATAGGGGCATGTAACATTATGCATAGTGTGGAGAAAGTGGAGAACGAGACATTTTTCTGCTTCTCTCATACTACTGGAACCGAGGCTGATCCCACAAAGCTGATGGGAGATTCAGGACAGATAAAAGGAAGCACTTCTTCACACAGGACATACTAAAGGATTCATTTCCACAAGACTAATGGCCCCGAATCTGCGTGCTTTTAAAGGGGAATTGGGCAAATTCATGGAGGATAATGCTATCAGTGGCTACTGCCCTGGTGGCTACAGGATGCCTCCAATATCAGAAGCAGAATGTTTATATACACAGGTCTTGGAGGAACATGGCCAGGAGTGTGCTTTTGAACTCATATCCTGCTTGAGGGCAAGTGGGTGGCCTCTGAGTGAACAGAATTTTCATCTCACCCACCATGGCTCTTTTTATGTTCATTATTTATTGAATTTATTTGAGAGCCACCCACTAGCATCATACATGTCTTGCTAGGGATTGAGGAGGAAGTGAAGGATTCTATGTGGCTTGGTGGGTTTCACTGATTTCCTTTCTCCTTCTCACTCAAATATTAACTCAGTCCTTTTTCCTTTCTTTTTAATGTAGTGATTTAAAAAAACTTTATTTGAGACATCTTGCTCTTATGTATGTTTCCTGGTTCTCAGTTGTCCTCTGTGACTCTCCCCCTGTCCCTTTATATAGAATTAGATGGTAAAACTGCTTCCTTCCCTCTTGGAAAAAGAGAGTATGTAATTTGAATTAAGTTCCTGTTTCCCTGAGGGGGGGCGGGTGTGCATGTGTTATTTCTCTGTTTCTGTCTCACTCTGTTTTCTCTCTGGGCAATTCACTTGCCTTCGTTCTTTTCCCTTATAATTTTTGTTGGAATATTCCCATCATTTTTGGTTCCATTCTCCTGCTGCTCTTCATTTGAATCTGTACATGTTGCATTACAACAGCATGTATTCATTACAGTTCATACTATAAGTATAACTTTTCTCCTAAAATTCCATTTCAAGGGTCTTGTCAGGGAGGCAAGCAGCTCAGTCCAACACACTTTTTCCCATTATGAATTTGGAAAGAAATGCATTTTATGCCGTATTCCATTTTGTTCCTTTCTCCTTTTGTTCCCCGTTTCATTCTGAATTAGCACTATATTGGCATTAAGTATAATTTATATCATTATTTATTTATTGTTCTACTGAAATCTGTTCAGTTTCGTGTTTCTAGTTGAGGGAAGGAGGCAAAGAGCTCAGTCTTACCTGTTTTGGTTTGAAGTTCATCTTCAGAGCCAGTTTTCCAGGTGCCTCTGCCAAACGTGGTGCAGTGAGTGGCTGTTAAGGCAAGGGCCTTTATCGTGGTAGCACCTCAGTTGTGGAATATCCTTGCAAGGCAGACTTGCCTTCTCTAGAATGGAGGAAATGTAGCATTATTTATTATGTCTGAAAGTAAAAGAAAAAGTATCTTCCTACTTGCAAAATTGCATAATTACACCACAGCACAGCACCATTTAGACTTAATGTAGCAGAAAGTCAGGAAAAGAAAGGCTATCTAGGGCTCAGTTTCAGCTCTGCAACCAAACTGAGAGTAAATACAGCAGATTAACATCCTTGCAGAGAAATGTTCCTAGTCCTTTCTATTTAAAATATGTTCTGTTGCTTTAATTTTTAAAAAGATGTTATATTATGTATTTGCATTTTATGATTTGAACTTTGGCTATTGGGTGGTGTAGAAAAGAACTAAATAAGATACATGGATAGGGAAAATTAGCTGATTTTTGCCCCATTCCTTGATGGCATGAATAAATGCAATGCATCAATGCGGCGGGGAAGTTCTCAAATCAACCAGGGGATATCCTGTGAACATTGTCCCTGAAGTCCATTCTGGTTTGTGCTGTAAAGAGAGAGGAGAGAGGCAGGAAAGAGTTGCCACTGTGCTAACTTAATAAGGCAAAAGCTCTTATTGTTCTCACTGCTCTTCAGCTCTAATTCCCTTTGATAACTTTAAATTGAACTGGCTCCTATGTGCAAAGCTCTCTGTAACCAAAGCATAAAATAAGAAAAATAGACAGTGTCCCTCTCAGTTACCTTTTCTTCATTTAAATAACTGTTGAAATAGCTTTTCTTCCTCCAAGAGGCATCTGATTTACTGCAATGTAATGGAATCCTGCTCTCCAACAATACATTTTTTCTATCAATATTTGTCACTGGAAAATGTTTCTCTGGAACTGCTGGTGCTCAAGTTATTAATTTGTCATTTCTTTGTAAATAAGATCTTGGAAAAGGAGAACACAGGGGAAATTCCCCTTTCTTTCCTCCCAATCACCTACAGGCAGATTTGGATGTATTTAATTACATCAAAGGAATATGCAAGGTTATTTCCAAAAAACTGTCTAGCAGTTTAAAAGCTTTACATACCAATTTGCCTAAATTGCCATGGATAGGTGGGGAGTTGGAGGGGGGGGTTGGTTTTTGTTTTAATCTTAGATTTCATTTGATCAGCTGTATCCTCTCTGGCAGAGTTACACAAGTATCAGAGGAGATAATTTCAGTCGATATGCTCGGTCATCTGCTCCTACCCAGTCATTCAACATATTTTCTCTATTTCTGAGAAAATTGAAAAAGAAAAGGAACATTGCGTTTTTTAACAGATTGGAAGTGTTGTAGTATCTAATTATTCACACAAACCAGTGGCTGTGCAGGGGCTACCTTAAAGGGTAACCACATTGAAATTCTGACCAACAACTTCCCTTTCTAAAGGCAGATAAATATGTGCCTGTTGGTTAATATTAACTCTTCTAACAAAGTTACAGCTTTTACTAGAAGCTTGTTCTTCTTTTAGGTGAAGCTTGTTCTTCATTAATAAGACCTTCATTTAAACCTTTCAGCCCCATTGTTGTAAACAGCAAAGTCAGTGGCTTAAAATCCAGTTGTCCAGACATTTTATGTTAATTTGTTTGTTTGCTTGTTGATTTGTGGCCTGAAACCCTTCTGCCGAAAATGATTTATATAATTCAGAAACTCATTTACAGTCCTTTGTGTCTTTCCAGGCTCAATTTCAGCCTGAATCAACACAGTTCCCGAATTAAACATCAGAACATAAAAAACTCACTGTGATATCAAACATTTTGGCAGGTTCCAGCACCAGTTACATGAACCCCACTGGCACCATGATTCTGCAGAGCTTTACTGTGCAAAGAATATGCCTTCCTTATTATATTCAGACAACAGCTTGTGCATTGGCAGATTTGCCATTCAGGAGGTAGGATAAGATCCTTGTGTGCAGACAAGATCAATACCTTTTACTTCCCTGTGAGAGTACATTGGAATGTAGTCTATGCACAGTTGCTGGAAAATTAAACTGCACAGAACTTGGTGGAACGCACTTCGGAGGAGCCATGCCTGGATAGTACACTGATAGCACCTTTCCTTTTGCCATTTAGGCAGCCTTAGAGTTGCCCCCAAGTTATTTTGTGCACAGCGCATCGTACTTCTGAGTAAACCTGCATAGGAGCACACTACACAAGAATGAGCTATGAAATGGAGATTCTGGATTCAGGTTTCAACTCTCTAATTGTCTGTAGGAAATGCCTGTCTCTTCTTGACCTTTTGTCATTAGCAAGGGATAATTCTGACCTACCTTAAGAACTGTTGTGAGAATTTCTGAAATAACACACCAAGCTCTTAGGCAAAAGTGCTGTGTTATTAGCTGTGATAGAGCATGCCTTTTCTTATGTATTACCTCATAGAGGTATCAACTTCAACTTCATCAAGAAAAGTGGAAAAACCCCCACAATTTTTCTAATATTTGTGTGCATTTATAGCAACAATTTATCTAATTAAGCCCTGGAAGAGTTCCATGAGCACGGCGATTTGTTTTTCCTTTGCCTCTTCAATGGAGAAAAGGTAAGCAGGACACTAATAATAATAATAATAATAATAATAATAATAATAATAATAATGATCACCACCACCACCACCACCAAGATGTCTATCTGAAATAACCTTTTCTGCAGAGTTTTAGGTGATAGAAGATGTGATGATTTTAAATTCAGTTTCCACATATTACCTTGGTAGGACTGAAATGACTCTTAATTCTCCCCGGGTGTGTGAAATTCTAGCCTTTGTCTCCACTCTTCAGAGTAGGGGTGGATGAACCTGCCAAAAATGAATCTTTCATTTTTTTTTCTGATTGCAGGTTTGGTTTGTGTGCAACTTTGATCATTTCTCTAGTCTCAAGTTCAGTTTGTCCTGAAATATGGGAATGTTAGCACTGGCAACTGTCAGTCAATGTTGACAATACTGGGCTATATAACCCAATGGCATGACTTAGGATGAAGTACCTTCCCTAGTAGCAGTTCTCCCCCCCCCCCGCCCCGCCCCCCAACAGCATTCAAAATTTTGCAATTAGAATGATAAAAGTGTTAGCCAACCCTGCTGGTGCTGACCATAAAATCCTTCGAGCACGTGCAGCTCATTTAAATCATAGCAGCCGGATGGCTACAGGAATAAAATGGAGTTGCCATCCACTGCCCTGCTTCCCTCATTACCTACCACTCTTCTGGTGGTCATGTAGGTATCTCCTAATTTGAACCCTGGACACTAAACACTATTTCTGAACAGTATTTCTTCCAAAATATGCATGTTTATATGCATTTTCTGACTGGAGAACTCCACTGCAAAATTTAGAGAAGCATGTACTGTATTTCAAAGAATAACTGAGTTTCAGTTCACACAGTGGTTCAAAAGTGCAAAATCAGATAACTTTGCATTAAAATATGGAATGGACCTTTTCCTCCCCCATCCCTGGTTCAGAGTCTTGCTTTTTGATTGCCATTTCTTTATCCTCTCTGATTTAATCACACAGCAGACCCTACTGATTCAGTGTTCACACAGTGAAGAGCGTGTTGCTCTATAGCTGACATGCTGATGCCAGATTTTTTTACAAAAATCAGATGTATTGGCACAAGCAGTTGGCATTGGTTGCCTGATGGCATGACTGCAAAATTGGGGTTATTGAGAATGTGGGCAAGTGATGGTAATTTGAGTGCATGAAGTGCTCTAAATCGGGTCACTGGTGCCCTTGGCCCACTGTATCGGTGCCCAGGAAACCACTTTCCCCATATCTGCTGACAACCATTTAACTATAGTTATTATACAATGAAGCTATGATAGTATGCAGGCAAATATCTGCTCTGCCACTGAGCTATGGCTCCTGAATTTAAAAATAATCCTTATTTTATATTTACCATTAATGACATCAGAAAAAATCATTGGATAGAAAGTCATTTCTTATTTTCCCATTTGTGCTTTTGGTCGGGTCAGCTGAGCTCTGCACTTAGACTGCCTTCTTAAGTATTCTCAATAATTAAAAGCAGTATGTGGGTCCAGCCACACAGTGAATTTTTGCTTGTCTAAGTTTACTAGCTGGATCAGTGCCTCGGTGTTGCAGTCCATGGATCAACCCCAAATTTATCTGCTGGGTGATATTTTAGTTGAGCTACTCTCTCTCTCCCCATGCCTACTTTAGTGTTACAACAGGGGAAGCTGATATGCACATCTTCCAATGCACATTTTGCATTAAGTGGTTTGCATTCATAATGTCATCCATGAGAAAGCTAACTGGTTAGTTTCCAAATCACCACCTATTATGGTCCGAGATATATAGGCTGTCTGACTCCTAGAAATAGAAAAATATGGTAATGGTCTACAACCTAATGAACCTAAAAGGAGAGTACATAAATTCACAAAGGAAGAGGCTGTAAGGCACACAGGCCATAGTTGTGCTGGTGATACGGTACCTCTAGGTTCAGAACCAGGATGTCTTAGAATATCATTTGATGGGGAAAGAGCAGAAGACCATTGTACTTATGACCCATATTTGGGCTTTCAGAAGCATGTGACTGGTCCTTGAGAAAGCTGGATGCTGCCTTAGACTGGTGTTTGTCCTGATTCACCAGGGATCTCATAACGAATGAATGAATGTTTGGTCCCCAACTAGATGTGAACCAGCTCCCAGAAAAGGGTATCTGCAAAATAAGAGAGGAAAAATCCTTGCTACGCACAGATAAGCAATCTTGCATCTAGCTTTTAGGAGAGCTATATAATAGACATTGACAGCCAGCCTTAATGGTAATAAAGGGCTGAATGCCTCAATACTGTATCCTGATTTCCAAAGTAAAGTGTGAATTTATCCCACCAAAATTCATCTACCATGGCTAAAGCAGTATAAATTGATTTTTGCTACGGAAAAAAAGAAATGGTGGTGAGGTTGGAGATGCAGAAATAATATAAATATTGCTGAAGCTTGACTGCTGCTACTATGTTTTATTAACATGCTATTCAAAGATGCTAAATCAGCATTCTGTGGGTAAGGATATGAGTAGGTATATGGTGTGTTTATTGTATATTGTCTGCATTTTGAATAAATTTGCATGCATTTCATTTTAAACTGATTATGACCTGATAGTTTGTGATCTGCAGTCATGTCCATTTGGTCATCCCTCAAGATTTCTTTCTCACATATACGCTTAAATCCTCAGTAATATGCTATTTGAAAGGGAATAAGACAGAGAAGATGGCTATTAATGGCTACTAATCCTGATGACTGTGCTACCTCTAGATCAGAGGCACCATGTTCATATACACCAGTCGCTGGGGAACATGGACAGGGTGTAGTTGCACTCATCTCTTACTTGTGAGTTTCCCATGGGCTGTTGTATGAACAGGATGCTGAACTGCTTGGTCCTTGGTCAGATCCAGCACGACTCTTATGCTTTCATGCAAGGGAAATGCAAAATGCACAACTAGGGCATGTCCTTAGAAGACCCAATGGTTTGGTCTTCTGATTCCCCTGGGCTCCTTCCCCTGGAACAAGGCTGCGCCACCTTTTGGGTCTGGAGGACTGCTTGTGATGCTGGCTCAGAAGCTGAAGGACACACATGTGCATGCACACATGCGTATGCTTACACATGCACATGTATCACCAGAAGCACTGGGGAATGAAAACACTGTATTGGGATGTCTGGGCCAGAGAGTACAGAGCCACGTCACTATGCCTTCCTCAAGTGACATGGCTTATACAAATCCCTCTTTCATCACTGGCAGGAGTGAGGGGGAAAGAATGATCTGTATCAGTATTTCTGGAGGAGGAGATAGAAAGGTAGCTAGAAAGGTAGCTAGCCCTTTGGGGGACCAGAGTTAAAGCTTTGGAAGGGCGCACACAATCCCCAAGCTACAGGTTATGCACTCTTGCCTTAGAAGGTAACATACCATATGTGCCACCCACTTCAGGCTTCCTTGCTCTCCTCAGAGTTTGGTTGCAAACGAGCAGGGAAGGGGGATAAATTTTCTCAGCAACTCTTCATTATTCTTTCCTGTAACATGAAGTATCTTTGGGGTTGCATGATCCTGAGTGGCATTCAAAGTCCTTTAGCTTAATGATTTACTCTAAGCAGTTTAAAACTTCTAAAACTATTCTTTTAAGGACTGACATATTTGCCTGAAATTCTGGATGCTCCAGAGGGTGGGGGATGTTTGTTTATGAGGTCTATCAGGATGCGTGCCTGCATATCAAAATTTACCCATTGTACCACTGCAATTGATTGAAGAGATTTTTGGATTCCTTTCTGAGAAATTTAGGTTCCCTGGATGCTTTCCAAGTATTTGTCAACATGGACATCAGAGATGGAGGATAATCGTCTGAAAAACAATTGGCCTGCTACTACCAATTTATCTCGGCTGATGCTAAGGAATGTTGGGTGCCTTTGAAGGTGGACTCATAGTTCATCTGAGGCCCAACACATCTGATCAGTATGACCCATGAGAAAAAGGCATGCAGAATGCAGTGTATTTTGTAGCCTGCCACAGAATCTTCTGCAGAGTGCAAAAGTTCTGTGGACTATGTGTAAGTCTGTGTGGAGAGTGTTCTCTGAAAGGAAAAGGTTTAGAGAAGTATTTCAACTGAGTAGATGAATCGATCTCCATTAAAGAGCCCATTTCAGTGGTTTATTTACCCTATGCCACATAACAGAATACTTTGAAGCAAAGCCTTTGTATGATAAAAGCGATCTTTGGCAATTCACTTTTTGATCTTTTTTTTCCCTTTTGCTCAACAGTGAATGTAGAACTTTCTGGGTTTCCATGAGTATGCGAGCACATGAACATTTTTCTGACTAAAGCACTCACCCTGTTTTGAATTAGGTAGCCTGAAAAAAGGGGTTGCCATCTTCAGGAGCTCTTGGAACCATATATACCCCCCGGTGCAGTCCATAGGGCACTGCAGGGCACTCTCTAAAAGTCAAAATCAGTTGCAAAACTTTCCACCATGATAAACAGGCAATAGTGGTGAAATCTCACTTGTTTTCTTGTGAAATTTAACCATTTGGGAACTCAGTAGTGTCTACAACTGCTATTCCCTCATTTTTGTAGGGGTTGTGTGATGGGGTTGAAATATGGGTGGTAGCAGGGACTGCTTAGGGTCCATGGGAGATGTGTTGCAGAGCCCTGCACTAAAAGATATAAGCAATTCAGAAAGGGCGGTGCTTTGCTCTGTGCTCAGTCCATTTTTGTGTACTGGTTGAGAGGGTTCCTGCTAATGCTTAAAGAGGTAACAAGGAGAGAGGCTCAAAGAGAAGAATGCAGCTCATTTCATTTTGCATCCTGCATCACATGTCCACGTAGCCATGTCCTCCTTCCAACCCCAACTCCCATGTAACATTTGTCTCTCCCATTTGACCAATCAAGGATTCTGTGAGAGCTTCACTGTCCTTGACTCAACTTTGGCTGAAGCTGTGGAAGCAGATCCCATTTGTATACAGGAAATTCGGCAGCATGTTCATGGAGCATTTTCTGAGCCTCAGATATTCAGTCAAGGCACCTCTGCCACCTCACCCCTCTTTAAGTCCCCATTTCTTCTGTGCTGATTTTCTATTGATATGTACTGTAGGGGAGGATGATTCCAGGGTTGTGGGGAAATACAAGCAAGAGGGTGCTATTGCATTCACATGCTGTGCTTCTCACAGCCGACCAGAGCTAATATAGTATGACCAGAAACCACTAATACTCTCATTTTACAATATAATCCCCTTTTATGTTAGAATATAAGATGAGCCATTTTGGATGAGAGCAAGGGTCCATCTGGTCCACCATTCTGTTGACACAGTGACCCACCAGCTGCCCACAGGTTCCCATGAGGTGGAGATGAGTGTGACAGCACCCTTCCAGCAAAGCTCCCTAGCAAGTAGTGTACGGACATCTACTGTCTCCACTGCCAGGGGAAACATATTACCATCCAGATGAGTAGCCGTTGATACTCCTCCATGAATTTGAGCAGTCTCTTTTTAAAACCATTCAAATTGGTGGCCATCGCTACATCTTGCAAAAGTGTATTATATCATTTAACTATGGATGACTATGTGAAGAAGTACTTCCTTTTATCTGCCCCGAATCTTCTGCCATAAAAGAATGTTCTTCTTTACACAGTGCTTCAAATTTGTGACCACTACTACATCTTGTGTTACTGAATTCTATGGATTAACAATGTGCTGTGTGAAGAACAGTTTCCTTTTATCTGTTCTGAATCTGCTGCCATAAAATCTCCTTCACACAGTGCAAGGGTTTCCTGTTGGCATCAGCTTGGCCACTGTGGAAGAAGAATGCCGAAGCAGAGATGCCTTTCATCTGATCCTGCTCTTTGTATGGCAGCCAGCTCTTTCTCTGTAAAGGGACTACAATTCATAGGATTTCACTCTTGGCAATTAGTTGATAAATACTTGAATAGCCAAAGAACAGCTGGTGGGTATTCAACACAATATTTTCCAGAGGAAAATTCCAAACTTCTTCCCCCACCCCATGTGGGCAACAGATATGCACTGAAGCTCCTGGGATAGAAGCTCTAGGATTGCAAGCTTTAATGTAATTGCTTGGTTGAGCTTCATGATCTTTGTGGCTGCACGACTGAGCTTATAACAGTACAAAAAACAAAACAACCCCCCAAACCCAACAACAACAGCCCAAAACCAATAGCTGTAAGGGAGAGTAGTGTTTATTCAGCAGTTACACAGGAGACAGTTTCATCACTTGGTGCTATTGATGGTGAATAAAAGGCTACATGACAGGGTTCCATTTGCTCTCAGAGGTTAACATCGATGGCATGAGAGATTCACCTGAAGGGGTGAATTTGGAACAGGCTTTCTCGTCCTCTGTTAAATGTAAAGGGACTAGGAAGTCCAGCTTAACCAGGGGTGACAAGGCAGAGGGGCCTGTCTGGAAAGTGAAGGAACCAAATGCAAAGCTCTGGAACTAGTGACAACACTGCTTTTAAGACCATGTGATCATTTGCTGGCCCCGTTTAGCACTGCGTTACTAGCCACAGCAGGTCTGCTGTAGGAATGGCAGCACTGGTCTACCTCCTCCCCTGATGGCACTTCCAAACAGAAGTTCAAGGAGCAATTAAACCACTTTGCATTCCTGGTTCAGGATTGATCTCATGGTCATAATTGTTCTAAACATTACAGTGATCTGGGGAACCACTATGAAGAGTACCTCTGGAATAATAACATAGAATAAGCCCCTCTCTCACTATGCGTGTGTGATTTAATAGAACAGGAATTATTACTTGATAATAGTTAATGAAGATTCATATATTTTAAAGGATTTTTAGATTGAGTGAATACATATTTTATAGATATTACTGATTTACATAAAATCTCTGTCTATATATTAACATGGTGGTAAACCAGCTACTGGGAAGCTGAATTGAAGAAAGGGCAAGTTCCCACAGAGGTATTCCTACAGATACACAAGAGTATATTTGCAATTTTTCTAAAAATGACCCCTGCCTTCTCACCCAGCTTTCCCACCTTATGGAGTGCTGAGAGTTGTGCATGCACAGTTCCTTCATGCTTCCAGGGAATGTTAGCAGGAAAGACAGCTGGATGGATCCCGGGAAGGAGACAAAGACTTCTGCTCACATCCAGAGTTTAGAGAGAGACCATTGATCCATCTGGTTCAGTACCAATGGCAGTGTCTGTCCAGGGTTTCAGGCAGCAACTTTTCCTAGACTCACCTGGAGGAACTATGCATTGAGGCATAGACCTTCTGGATGCAGAGCATGTGCTACAATCGTCCAATATGCATCCTCTTCATATTGATGGCAATGCATTCAAACAATCTCTTCCAGTGGGTCCAAAGAGATAATCAATATGTGTATGATGTACATGGAACACGAGATGCTTCCAGATGAGGTTTTCATAGCATCATGTGCCTTCCTCACAGAACTATGTCCAGACAAACATCTCTGTTCAGTTTTGTGTGAGCTGGGTGGCCATGAGCAAGTCAATCAACCAACCAACCACCCTCCCCGCCTCCCTCCCCCCTCCCCCCTCCCCCTCTTAGTCTAACCTACCCCTCAGGGAAGAAGGGTGAGAGTCAAATGTGAAAAATCAATTGGTAAAAGAAATATGGGTCATTGGGATTAACCCAGAGACTATTCACAGATCTGAAAGGAAAGCAAATTGATTTCTCTGCATCTCTGTGTAGAGCATTGCAGAAAAGCTACGGCACTGCCAGATCCCAGACACTGGCTTCCTGTTTTCCACTTGCATTCTTCAATCCTTAACAGATGAGCAGTTAGTCTGTTGCTAGCTCTTAACCATCCTGGGTGATTTATCTGGAGACATCTTGCAGGTTGTGCTCCATTAATCTAGAAACAGAAGGCCTGTTCAGCTTGTGCAATGGGATATTATAGCCGTCAGGAACATCCAGAGAGGGCTTGCTAAATGCATTGTGGGGAGGTGGAATGTTCAGCTCTCCTGATTTGTACAGCCTCCAGATTCAGCGGAAATATGCATTTCCTGAACATTTGTTTCTCATAGCAAAAGCTATTATATTCCAACATATTTATCCAGCATATTTATGCTGCCTTAGACTTCTGACACATAACCTTATTTAATTAAACATGTCAATTTACCATGTCATGAGGGAAGATGGAAATGGTAATGGTTGGGAGGATGCCTTGAACCGCCCCCACCAAATCTGTTTCTGTTATGAGAGGGTTGCACACAATCCATAGCTAAAAATCACTGGTCTATCTGCCACATTTGAGAGTATTTGGTTTGCAATCATCACTAATCATGAACTTCTTAAAGTCAGTAATTCCTTTTATTTATCAAAATATTTATACCCCACTTTTTAGAACAAACTGGCCTGACGCCTAAGTTGGCTTGCAGTCACTGAAAACAATCAATTATGTTTAAAATAAAAATACACTATCTAATAAAAGCAGAAACCGAAGGCTAAAATTAGAAACAGCAAAAGGCTTGCCAGTAGGGAACAAAAACTCATCCTAGATTAAAAATCTGAGAAAAATAGAAATGATTTTACAAGTCACCAAAAGGCCATTAAGGAAGGGGCCAATCTATAATCTGGCCACTTGAGGTCAATGTAAAGTTCAGCAACTGTTCATCCAGGTTGTCCAGGTGGTGAGCACCCCCTAGTTCCTATGACCTTCCAGTGATAAGCAGATTGCTATTAGATGTGGAACCTTAGATGAAACAGTTTAAGTTTCTCTTTCTTTCTTTCTCTGTCTTGCCCAGTGTTCCCCTGACTTTCAAACTGCACTCATGGATCCAAGTTTCTCTTACATCCAAAGAAATATTTTTCTAGAGAGGTCGAAAGGATGGAATATAAAGTGATGAAAGGGGGTGGGCTGAGAAGTGCTGATATAACAATAAATATTGCAGTTTCCAACTCTTCCCATCTCAACATAGGGTTTTTATGGACATTTGTGAAAAAAAGTCAAATTCATGTTTGCATGTAACGTTTTTAACTCAAGAGTGGCATTCAAAGACTTTGGACTCCCTGTTGTTTGCTTCTATAGAATTATGTCTACATCAGTATGTGGCAATATGCACAGTGGGGCGGGGGGAGCACATCTGTCACATAGGCTAGTATGTGGCTCCATGATTTCTCTTGCACACATCTTCTTTCCATGTGTGTACATGTGTGTGCATGCGGATGCACACGTGTGCATGTGCCTGTTATGTGAACCACCAATATCACATTAAAATGAATGGTGGGGCAATGCTATATATACATTCTCCATGGTTCATTGGGAAAAGCGCAGAATGGAAGAAAATCTAACAATTTACGATCAAATGCCAACCTTTAGATCCCTTATGCTCTCGAGAATCATTCATGGTTTAAAACAAAAACAAAAACACCCCATTCATTTAATGCTTTAAAAGCGCAGATCAATGTTGTGGTGTTGTTATTAATCAAGGAGTTAAATGCTGGAATTTACAGGCATAATATACATCAGTATTTCATAGTCATAGAAATGACTCAGAAATTGAGCCTGCATGCTTCTTTGCCTCCCAATAACCCTCAGTGCTCTTCCTGAACAAAATCCCCTTAGAAGTTATTGAATGACTAGTTTAGTAATTGTCCTTCAGAAACTTACTTGTTGTGCTTGTTGATGTGGCTGCAGCAAAAGGAGTGATTTGAGGCAGGGGATGCGGGACCTTCTGATGCACACACAGCCTGTGCTTTGAAGTTATTGTTGACATATTTTGCCACTCTGATATTCACCTTCTTCCAGGTCTGCATATCTATAACATTGTGATGCGACAACTGACATACTCCTTCATTTATGGGAGAAAGGCACGGAGGATGCAGTGCAGCTGTGCCTCCTGGCCTGGTCCTGCCACTCCATGCCATGTCGCCCCTCCTGCCTGTGCATGGCTGAAGGCCGCAGAGGGCCCTTGTGTGTGCACAGCAGTCCTCTCCTAGGTGCTGGATGTGGTCAGGATCCCCAGGCACACAGGGGCTCCCAGTTGCAGGGCCTGCATTCGCATGAGCAGCTGTTCACGCGCAGGCACTACTCTGAACGCATCTGCACTCAGCATATTGAAGACTGGGGTGAGGTCAGCACTTGCGTGATGTTGGAGCGAGGCTACCCAGTCTCTTTATGGGCGCAGGGTGAATGGATGGAAAGGCTGATGCCCCCAGTGCATATGGGCATATAATTAACAGAGCTGTGTCCAAGCAGCTTCTCAGGATCCTCCACCCTATTTGTGGGCACAGAAACAGAGGGGAGCATTTCAGGGGGTTGCTCCAGTGGCAGGAGAAAATGCTTGGAGAGGGCAACGGCGTCTTTCTTTTTTCCTAAGGTGCTGCCAGCAAGGGGCAACAGCAGCCCCTTGCAGACAGGGGCAGTCTGTTCTGGCAGACAGGGCCTGTTTTCCCCAGTGCTCTATACCTTGCGTGATTCCTGAGCATGGGAAGTGTGGAGATTGCAACTGGAATTTCAGATGAGGAAGAACATTTGGGGCAGGAGAAAAAAATGTCTCAACCTTTCTGAGAAAAATATCCTCTAGGAAAGGTTGGTTCAGCTCTAACTCTTATGCTTTAGGGTTCAGCACATCTTCCAAATGTTACATATCTGAAAGGTATCTTGTCTGTAATACAGGTGCAGAGGGGAGGTTGCCCTGTGAGAGACAGGACACTGGTACACACTCCTCAGCCATCTCAAGACTAAGTTAAGCACTAGAGTGGGCCTCAATTCCTGGTGAGTGTCCCATGAATTTTGGGTGCACTCACCAAGAACTTGGACTCAAGCATGTAACAAAATGGGCCAGAGTCCAGGAAGCTTGAGAGTCCCTTGGATTACAAGGAGATAAAATCAATCAGTCCTAAAGGAAATCAACCTTGACTGCTCATTGGAAGGCAGATGCTGAAGGTAAAGCTCAAATACTTTGACCACCTAAAGAGAAAAGAGGACTCACTGGAGAAGACCCTGATGCCAGGAAGGGTTGAAGGCAAAAGGAGATGGGAACAACAGAGGGTGAGATGGTTGGATGGTGTGATTGAGGCAACGAACATGAATTTGAGCAAGCTCCAGGAGGTTGTGGAGGACAGAGGGACTTGGTGCGCTTTGGTCCATGGGGTCATAAAGAACTGGGCATGACTTAACAATTGAACAACAATCAGGAAGCTTTATTCAGAGTCAAGTGAACATGTCATGAAGCCTGTTGCAGAACTCTTCACTAAGCTGAGGAGGCGAGGAACATTGGGAGCAAAGCTAGCAAGGCTACCATCCCTCTTTCCCATGTTCCTGTACCCCAGCCATCTCCAACATGGTGTCCTCCTGATTCATTGGGCTACATATGTCTGGCTGGGGAATTATGGGAATCTTAGTCCACTATGTGTGGAAGATGCCAGTTGGAGAAGGCTGCTAAACAGTGTTCAGACATAGACATATTGATTCCTTGTATATATAAGTGAACAGTTTTCCCTTACCGTTTAAAAAAAAAACCCTTTCTACTGCAAAGTATGTTCCCTTGAATCAAAATGGGACTGAGATACTGAACTGAAACTATAAGTAGTTCTTCTGGCATCCTTTTGTTTTTGGTTTAACCTGGTTTTCTTTTGAAGGATTACTCCTTCTTCGACCAATGCCCTCTTGTCTGCCCAGGATACTCACCATGAAATCTGTTAAGATGGCAGTAAAATCTTTATGTATCATAGCTCTGTATGTCTCTAATTAAGCTGAAGGCTTATGATTCAATAGTTCAGCTTTGTTTTTTCTTAGTGAACTGTGAGGAACTCTCTGGAGGAAGGATTTTGCTGCTTGTGCGATTAAAGTTATATATATTCCTCCTGAATTCTCTCCTCACATAATGTCAAGTGCACTCTTTTGAAAAATGGATAATCTATACAGTGAATTTTTATAGGCAGGATCCATTTTTTAAAGAAGTCTAAAGTAAAACCAAGAAACTGAACAGAAGTCAAGAGAGAAGAAGGGGAGGGAGGCAACAAAGAAGCAGAATGAAACACATTTATTTCATAGCATTGTGAAGCACAAAAATGTAGCATTGTTATTATCTGTAATCATAAAAGGATGCACGTACGTGTAAGCATCACAGACACTGTGAAACCTAGACACTTGACCCTTGGTAGGCATACTAAGAAGTCTCTGGGAGTATCCACTTCTGGCTTATTTTGATCTCAGAACCCACACATTAATTTTAATTAATGTGTCTATGTGGTTCAGCCACTGGAGGCAGACTTTCCTAGCTAGGACATTTTTGTACAGTCTGAAGCCAGGGAAACTCTGTAGGACAAGAGAATGAGTTATGTGCTTGCTTGCTTCCCTGTTTGTATAGGAGACCTTCCTCAGGAGAACAGAGCGGACAAGGAGTGATGAGGGTGCCACCTGGCCAGTGCTGAGCCTCGGAGCCCCGTTTGCCATGGCTCAGCTCTGCCTGAACGGGCCTGAATCTAGTAAATGAACGAATGAATGAATGGCCTGGTGAGAGGGCCACTGCCCTCCTGCCCCCCCCCCACCCCCCACTTTAGCTCCGGGCCTGGACTTGAATGTTTTGCTGCATCAGACTAGGGACTATTCCTGTGCAAAACCAGGTCTATTGCCTAGAGTTATAAATTGATAGAAAATGGAACACAGTTGAAATGATATAGGTCATGAGAATGAATGTTGAAAACCTTAATTTTTAATAACTCCCAGCATTAATAACTAACCTGACCATGACCACACATGCATTATTTAGTCTTGAAAGGACTTCTGTAATGTTATCCGTATGGAGTAGCCCTTGAAGACTGATTAAGTTAGTCTGCAATACTGCCATAGAAATCTGGACTGGTGCACAGGCTTATGTGATGCTCTGTGCCACTGCTCTGGTCTCTGTTTGGCTTCTGGTCTGCTTTTGAGTGCAATTCCAAATGCTGGTTATTACCACTAAAGCCCTAACTAGCTTGTGACCATGCAGGGAAGGACTACCTCCTCCCCTGTGCATTTGCCCATTCTTTAAGCTCTGCAGGTGAGGGCGCCTTGTGTGTGCCATCTGAAGGATGTCCCATAGCAATGCGTAGTACCCACTATGCTGCTTTCTCCATGACAAGGCTGCAACAGCATCTCAGTACAGATCTTTTCAAGTACAGAGATCTGAGAGTACTGTTCTCTTCATTAAATATCAGAACGTTCCCAATTTGCACCCCAAAATGTGAACACAGTTTTTAACCAAAGCTTGCCGATGCTTTCAAATATGTCCTCGCTATGAAAATGCACATTTCAAAACCACAGCAACACACATTTTCACACCTTACACAGCAACCCTATGATCCCTAGACAGCATCTAGGGAAACATAGGACTGTTCAGATTCTCAGGTGCAAGGTTGGAAATCTGGTTGAGCTCTGAGCTGGGCATCCCCCCATGCATGGATCCACTTCTCCACTTCACAGTCATTTGCTGTGTTAGTTGCTGCTGGTGCCTTCTCCTCAGGTTCCACAGTTAGCCAAACTCTCCCATCCAGGGCCTAGCAAAGTGGGAGGCACATGGAAACAACAATCTCCTCTACATTTCTCCAGAGTTCAGAGGGCTCTGGACATCCCCATAAGACTGCACCAAAAATCATTGAGGGAAATAATGCACTTTTCCTTTTCATGGATGAACTAGTTTGCATTCAGGTGGAGCTCGGAGAATTGCAGCCCTCATCGATTTTTTGTGCCTGTACTTTCAACAGAATTTTGAACATACTGCTGATTTGATTGTGATATGCACTGTTTTTTATTCTGGCTTTTTCAGTTAGTTTTATGTTTTCATGCTGTGGGTTATTTTGCCATCTCTGTATTTTATCCTATTGTAGTTTAATCGGTTGTCATGTTCTGTTTTCTTTGGTTGTTAGCTGTTTCGAACAACTCCATCTGGAGAGGCTATTGTGGAATGTACATGCTGTTATAAATGACATACTATAAATAGCAAGGACATAATTAAAATTAATAAGAGCTTTTTCACCCTAACAGTTCTGTACCATCCAAAGGAATGATACATTGCTTTTTAAAAACTT
This sequence comes from Varanus komodoensis, assembly GCF_004798865.1. Taxonomy (NCBI): domain Eukaryota; kingdom Metazoa; phylum Chordata; class Lepidosauria; order Squamata; family Varanidae; genus Varanus; species Varanus komodoensis. Next base: position 1,405,564 of record NW_025336114.1, on the reverse strand, counting down.
CACAGTTTTTGTTCCAATATTATTTATAAATTTGTTCTTCTATCTCTGTTATTATTTATTGACATTGTTACACAGAATGAAAAATTGTCCTTCTTGCGAAGAAAGACACTAACATCTTGCCAGCTGGAGAGATTTTATTCCATGCATCTGAGGGAGGACAGGAGTGATGCAATTCTGATCATAATCTGGCAATATGCTGTCAATTATCATCTTATAAAATTATTAACATGAGAATCATGCTTAATTTTCACTTGCTAAAGGGTAGTCTGTATCTGGATTCACTCTTTGAGAGATATGGATCCACTCCAGTGTTTTCTCTCAGGCTGGTAAAATCACATCAGGTGGTCCAGGGAGCAAACCAGGCATTATTCTTATTTCTTCATGTAATCAGAGTGCAGATCGACAATGAGACCATCGAAACATTAAAGAAATTCAACTTTCTGGGCTCTAAAATTGACCAAAGTAGTGGCTGCAGATTTGAGATCAGAAGGCTCATACCACTTGGAAGAAATGAAATGTCCAGCATGAATAACATCTGGAAGAATAAAGATGTCAGCCTCCCAACCAAATGCAGATTAGGTGGTGCAATAATTTTTCCAATGGGTATGTATGGTGATGAAACTTGGACCTTGAAAAAAACAGATAGAAGGGTGGATGCTTTCAAATTGTGGTGCTGGAGACAAGTATTGTGCATCCCATGGGCAGCAAAAATTACAAAGAAGTCCTAGACAAAGCCTCACCAAAAATATCACTTGAAGCAAACAAAGACTGTCATACTTAGGCCATGTCATGAGAGCTGACTCACTTGAAAAGTCAATCTTGCTGGGAATGATCAGTGGAAAAAGGAGAAGGGGCCGCCCCATCACCGGTTGGCTGGACACCATAACGGAGGACACTGGGATGACCATGGTAGACTTGAAGGAGGCACTGTGAGACAGAGGGGCATGGAGAGCAATGAGGGACCAAGGGTCGGACACGACTGAATGGCTAATGACTACAATGACATGTAATCTCATGAATGCAATGGACATACACATTTCAATATGCATGTAGCAGCCACACTGCAAACTCAGAAGAATAAGAGTGATAAATAGATACCTTCCTGCCATGGTTATGATGAAAATTGTTATGGTGGTAATGGGAGCTTTCCCTGAAATGTAAATAGTTCCTTCAGAGAATTGATTTTTTGCTGGGCTTTTAACAGAGCATGAAAGAGTTAATCCCACACTCCCACTATACTGGGAAAAAATGGAATGGGACTGAAGGAATCTGCTCATCCATAATGTAAAAGCTGGTACAACTGAGATGTAACGCTGACATGAATCCACTACAACCAACTCAAGAGCAGATATAATGATCTTATCCTGACCCAGCAGGTATAAGTCAAGGACAAAATTACATCATTAGTATAACACACCAAGGCTCCCTTTATGCTTAATCCATAGTCTGCGGTGTTTTTGTTACACACATACCTAATAAAGCATAAATATACCATTGAGGACATCTGAAAGTGGTCCATGGAAGGCGAGCCAGAAAGGAAAGGTTAACTCTATAGGGAAAACAATTTTCACATTTCTGCTTGAGAGAACTGCTAATCAAGGGCTGATAAAAATGACATAGAATGGATTGAAACCATCCTGGATGGAAACAAGATCTTTACACAAAGAATTGAGAAGAAAATCACAGGGGCAAGTCTTTTGAGGAGAGGGAAGAAAAGTAATATCAGAACTGTAAAAATGATTGCAAAATCTGTGGGGGAACTAAGGTTTACCAAGAGCAATTCAGTACAGTGGTTTCAATCGCATGCATGTTTAGACAGAAATCCCCGCCCCCCCAACAATTCCCAGCATGTCCTAGCCAGCATGCTGGCTTTGTAGACCTTTGTTTCCTGTCTAAACATGCATAGGATTGAGCCTTAATGCTGTTAAAGTCAAGAGATGTTGAGCCTAATTGGATACATTGCTGGAGAGCCAGAAAGACTAGCAACCCCCAGTGTGTCTCATGGATTGCAAAAAGACCAGAGCTAATAGGATTTGGATCTGATTGTAAAAGAAAGTGGACTGATACATGCTTAATATCTGAGATCAACAGGAGGCCCTCAAGAAACAAGAGGACTCTGCTTCTTTTAAGAACAACTGGCATATGTATTCAGCCAAGTGAACAGCCTGCATGCTGGACTCACTGCAAGGAGAAGGACACTATACAAGCAAGCCATGTCTGAAAGACAATTGTCCTCATAAATGAAAAAAAGCTGGCTCAGAAATACCCTTCTGGTTGCTGGTGAATTTTATCTAGAAAAAGGCATTGACTTTGGAAGAGCACACATTTTTATTAGTCAATATAGCATTTGTAAGGTGCTTGTAAGTCTTCATCATTACAATACCCCCTGTGAATGAGCTCATTGGTTACTGAGCCCTGTTAATAATATAAGAGGAAGCAGACATATCAGTCTGCTTTTGCCATCTTGACAGTTTCTAGACTATGTGACGGAATGTGACAATTAGGCCATGTGATGGAAAGAGTCTGTCTTGGCTAAATGCGAATGAGAGGAACCCTGAAGTCATCACTTCAAAACGGGGACAGCCAGCAATTCCCCCTGCTTAATAACCTTGGTTCTGCCCTTTGGAAAGTCAAATGAAATAAAAATTGCATTTAACAGAGAAAGATTACCAAATAAAGCTGTCAAAAGGACACATTTACTGCGAGTGTGAAGCCTGCTAGTTTTGTAATTCAGGATGGCCATTTCTATAAACATCTGATAAATGAGTTAAGAGCTAAATAAAATACACTGTGCACTGTACGACCAGCTCGATACATATCCAAACTCCTAAATGAATAAACATACTCAAATGAATAAATCTCATGGTATCAATTTATGTTAATGTTGTTCATGATGGAACCTATTAGAAGAAATAGCCAGTAAAGTGAGAAAAGGAGATAAAAATATGATTGTGTTTTAGCCTCTGCATTTAATAGAGTTCTATCTTCCTTTTTCACTCTGTCCTCCACAATTAAGAAGGTGTTTCTCACCATCTAATAACCATCTCGGCCTTGATCCAGCTCAGGTTATTGGGTGCTTTATCCAAATTCTGCACTAGGCTCTCATGATCAAACCCTGGAAAGTACAAAATGCCTTTCCCACTGGTGCAGTTCAGCAAAGATTTCGTGCCTTTGTGGTGAAATTTTACAGTTAGAACCCAAAATGGGGTAAGTTCCAGGTTTTGAAGGAAGCTTGGGCAACATGGCTGCAGTGCCCATCTGCATCTGAATGGCCCATTCCCTCACCACTTCCAACCATACTCATTCGCTTGCACCACTGCCTTAATGGAAAAGACCAACAAAGTGAGGATTGCTTTTTTGGTCTGTGGGGGTCCGGACTGGACTCCCTGGTGACCTCTTGACATCAGCCTGGATCCATAAGAGCAAGATTCAAAGATTTGTTCTTGCTAACCCACCACACTACCAACTTCAGTACTTCCTAGTACTGGTATCAAGCTGGCCACATCTGAAAGTGTATGTAGGTACAGGAATAATTTTTCATACCTCTTGGGGGCTTTCTATGGCCCAAGCTGCATGAAGGAGAGACATGAATTGATCAGCAGTGTGTCATGTTACACTGATCTGTTCAGTTTGTCTGTTGCATGGAAGTAAGGCATTGTTTTGCAGACTGCTTCCTTGTGAGGAGGCATGCAAGAGAGACTTGGTATTGAGGATGCTGTTTGAAAGCACAGCTGAGTGACTCAGTCCTGCCTGCTTTTGAGGGGACATGCAGAAAACTTCTCCTACTGAGGCCCCATCCACTCTGCCTTCAGCCCCACCCGCAGATAGAACATTTTAAGGAGACTTGAGAACAGTTCACATGTTGTGTGTGCTCATGGGAACAGAGTGGATCCATGTTTTGTCTAGTGCTGCCCATTTGTTAGTTTTATGTAGAAAAGCTGGAAAATGATGAAACCAACACAAGGCAGAGCAGAAAAAAGGGAGTCACCTGGTTGCCTAGGTAATATGTGAACATGTTATTCCATGCAGTGCTGTTGAAGTTTCATTACCGTCTTTCACAGTGGAGGACTAAAAGATCAAGAACATGTTACCTAGACTACCAAAGACCACTCTATGTCTTTCCACACTGTGCTATCAGAAAAGGGAATAGAAAGGAATACAGGGAGGCAAAGAAAATTGGCCAGTTACCTAGATGATGCACAGACATGTCCCCTGCCTTCCCATGCTGCACTGCAAGAAGTTTCATTGCCTGCCTTCTCAATGCAGAAGATGGTGAGCACATTCTCACATTGCCAAGGCAACTGGTTGACATTTGCTTTCTTCTGGAGTTGAACTGTAAGAATAGAAAATAAGATTGTCACAGCACCACAATTCAAGACAGGGAATACTACCTGCTCGCACAGGTAATGCAGGTATCCATTCCTGCCACCCAAATGAAGGTAGTGTTGCTTCATTTTCCTTCAGTCATGATGCTACATCAACCACAGTGTACCCTCACAGGGATGATTCTGTGAAGCCAAAGCTGATTGGCTATGTAGTGGCACAATATCCTTTTGTTCACTCTGTGACCCCTGTTATCTGGTTTCACACAGCAAGATAACATATTGTCAGAGGAATAGGAGAGTGGTGAGCAAAATGGCTGTCATTGTAAACAGTTCTGTTTGGTGGGCACTTTTCAATGAGAGGAAGGAAATTTGAGACTTTGAGAAATGTGAAATGAGGGAAGCTAAAGGCGACTAAGTTCATGGATTTTTTGAATAGCCTCTTTGGAAAATTTGAGGATTTATCACTGGATATATTCACCATCTCTTATTTTTATGTAAGTTATTTCATCTTAGGCTCTGTGCTAGGTCAATACTGCAAAATAATACGTTAAAGAATGTGACTAGTTTTGAAGTACAGATATTGGAAAATTTCAAAATATGTAATACTTTATTACTCATTCAAGGGAGAATATCTATCAAACAGTTATTATGCTTGATAGGAGAAAGAGAAAGCATTATCTGAATTTTGCATGGTACTATGGGTTCTGTTTGTTCCTCATAATGTGTAATTCTCTATTAAATCCCATTTTAACCTACTTTCAAGCTGTTATTGTACACACTTTGGAGACTAAAGATAATTATGAGCCCAGACAAAGGATGTTGTGGGAAAAATTGGGAGAAGAATGCAGTTGTATATATATGTGGATACCCTAAAATTTAACTTTTTTGTGGGGACAGAATTCTTAATGTGATTAAGATCATGACATAAATTGCTTGGGAAAGAAGAGGCAATTTTGCTAAAAGATATTTATGGACTGGTTTTTTTTAAAAAAAAAGCCTGTTGACAGAACACCCATAAAGCAAAGGACCACTATTTTGCAAAAGAAATTGCAGGTGGAAGGGGCCTGATCTGGATTTGGCCTATAGCACATAAGGGGAAGAGTTAAACCCTTCTGCTTCCATGCTAGGGTTCCAGTCTGGATCAGGCTCCCTGTGCCTACTCTAAAGTGAAGATGAAAGAAAGCACTATTTGGTTTGGTCCTCAGTTGCCCTTGCTGAATCAGGCCAATGCGTCACATTCATTAAGTGACAAGAGGGTGCTGAAACACCGATCACACCCATCCAGTCTATTATTACCCCCTCTTTCAACTCAGTGGCCCTTACATCTCTACCCACTTTGTTCTTCTAGAACTCCCCTCCTCATCTTGAGCAGCAGACTCTCCCTCTCTCTCCCCCCCCCCCCCATCATTTCCTAACTGTTTTTGGGAAGAGTAATCTTTCTGGCATCCACATTGTCCAGGACTATCTCTTGAAGGACACCCCAGGCTAGTCTGCTGGTGGGTGGTGGTGGTGGTGGCATCAGGTCCTACCTGTTGCAACCTCAAAATGTCAGATTTTCCTGCCTTCTAGATTTACCCTGACAATGGGAACACTGTCAGCCTTCCTTATTTGGGCTACCCCAGCAGATTCCTCCGTCCTATATCTCCGAACTGGCCCACATGAGGTGGCAGGGCTGGAAGGACAGTGACTGGCATTGCTCCCCTGCCCCTAGCCTAGTAGCCCAGAGAGCTCACCCGTACCTCCAGCAAGTGCTCCAGAGAGCCCCGCTGGCCACTGCCCTGCTGTAGCATATACTCCACTAAGCAACAAGCCAGTGCTGATGTTTGGAGGAGCTGCCAGCCCTCTGTTGTGGAGGAGCTCTCATGAGTCTTGGCACATGGCTGACACCTCATAGTTCCTCAGTTATATGATAAGCCCCCTAAGAGGTGGGAGCCACTGAGTTCCCAGCCCACCCCCTCACTTCACAAAATCCCCACCCTCCTGCCATCAGCTCCACCCTGGAAAGTGGCCATGCAGAAGCAGGAGATTGACCATCAGCTTTCTGAGCTGACATTCTTTTGCCTCAGATAGCAAGAAAGTCCATGCAGGGCCTGTCACTGGGCATCCTGCACGCCATCCTCACCTTACTTGCTTAATCCCTATCTTGCTGTCTCTCTCCCTTACGTCCAAAGGCAGCCAAACAGCTCTCCTTGGCTCTGTACCACCCCTCTTTTTTCTGGGATAGCCCTCCACAATTTGTGATTGGGCATCTGTATTCTGTCTTTTAGCAGAAAAAATAAGTCCTGAAATCTTCTCTGTATTTTCCTTTACTGAGAACCTGATGGGAATTCTCTACTGTCCAGACCAAAGACCTAAAATCATGAACAGCATGAGCCTAAACATCAGGGAAATCCTGCAGGTTTCTGAGCCAGTTCTACCACATTGGTAGCAGCCACTTCCCCAACAGGAATAAAGGCAGGGATCACACAGGAAAGAAGTTCTCCTAGTTGCAGAGCAAGTATTGCAATTCTCCATTGCTCCTAAAGAGAGCAATTGCTCTCTGAACAAGGAAAGCTGTGAGGCTACTGCCATGCAAAGACTGTGTCTGGGAAACTGATATGGCTGTGGGAGAAAACTGGTAATGGAAAATATTACATATATGTTACACAGAAAGGAAATATGATGGTGAATGAATACTTGTAAAGCTAGGTATTTTGGTAATGCTTTTGAAAGAAAATGGACCTGAGGATGGGTTTCTTTCAATGCAGACTTCGTGGTGGAAAGAACTTTCAGTCTCATTTAGTTGACATTTAAGAACTGTGTTAGTGTTAAAGTTCTAACTTTTATCAGTATCCTTTACTGACCAAAAAAGCACAAAGCACCCAGAATGAATCTCTGACCCAATCTACTATTGGGTTTGTTGACCCAATCAACTATTCACCTTCTGAAACTGTCCTTATGAGCATGCCTGGGCTTCATCCCTTTGGGAGAGGCCCTCTGAAAGTCAGGATACTTCCTTTCCATGTGCTGATCCTCTAATTGAGCTGCTGTCCTCTGCTGGCAATGTGTCCTGGGACCAAGAACCATGGTCACCTCACTTGAGTCTGAAAAATTCCCCTGTTTCAAGTCCTATCCTGTCAACCGTACTTCTTGGTTGTTCCCAGAGGCTGGCTGCCCACCTGGGGTGTCTGGCCTTGAGATAAGTGCCTTGAGATGCCTTCTCTCATCTCAGTGTCTCAGCTTGACCCACATTCACAGACTCCCCCCAGTTCTGCTTCACATTCTTATTCTGATCCCTCTTGAGTCCAGCCTGAAGTCCTGGAGAACAAGGACTCAAAACAGCCATCTTTCTCACTCCCAACACTAACCACTATCTTCCCACTATTGTAGGCTAGCAATACCTAAAAGTAGCCCTCCAAATGGATTGGACTATAGACAATGTGACCACTATACTGGTTGGGAATGATGGTATTTGTAGTTGGACACTTCTGCAGGGTGCCTGGTTGGGGAAGGCTGTCCAAAAGCTAAACACAGAGCACCCCCATGAATGTGCCCTGAAACATCCTAGTGCGGCATCTTAGCCAAACTCTGCTAGTGCAGGAGACGGTTCCTGCACATTCCCTGTACCTGTGAACTCTGGCAGATGGTCCGTGATATATATGAATGCCTGCTTACTGCACAGACATTTCCATGTCACATTTTTGACTTAAAGCAACATGCATAAACATATTTTATGTGTAAACTGGCCAATTAAGAAGGCAAATGTTTTTAAAATACAAAGATTTATTGGCTCAAAATCTGCTATCTATCAATGCTGTATAAACTGTTTTACATAAAAAGCCATCTGGAAACAGGTTGTTTATCATATTTAATCAGTTGCAACTTGCCGGTTTAGAGCCTGTGCCTAGCTTATTAACTGCCAAGGCACTTTGCTGCTATGGCGGAGAGGTGGTCACAGCTGATACTTGCACAGCACCGGAATACCAATGGGGGCTTCTAGGCAGTGCTGTCATTTCAAATGAGCGTCCATGACACGCAGGGCTGGAAGTGCACTGCAAGTGGTAAGAACCTGCCAATAGGATGCAGACTTAGCTTGGCTTACTGCAACCCATTTGCTTTTCTGGGCAGCATCCTCCGCCCTGCTCAAAAAATAAGCCTTGACCACTTCCCATTGCAAAACCCATCCCCTTCTATGCAGTGAGTGATATTTTGCAGAAAACCCACAGAAGACATGCATAAAATTGGACCAAGTCATGCAGCATGTGTAATACATACCATAAGCCTGTGAATCATGTGTGTGGAAGCAGAACTTTGCTTCTCCTGCAGACACAGGGGTGGCAGGCAAAAGCTGCCCTCACTTGTAATATGAGTGCAACAGTTGGACTTGCGTCCAGCTGGATGCCTGCACAAAAGCTTGGCATGAGTTAGGCTTAGAGCAGAGAAAAAGAGGTCTGGAGTCTCAGAAACTGAGCCAAGAAAACCTGATAGATTCCCACCCTCAGATCTGATTCCTCTCATATCACAAAGTAAGGCATGATGAGAGTATCCTCACAGCACTGCTGGAAGGCCAGAAGTTACCCATCCCTAACATTTCAGCACATTTCAGGTTTCCTCCACCCATATATTTATTTATTTATAAAATTTGTATGCCGTCCAATTACTTGCTTCTATGGATGGCTTACAACATAAATAAATTGACAACCCACTCTGGCTGCAAATTAATAAAATACAACAATAAAATTCAATATTAAAACATATTAAAATATTGATTAAATAAAAAGGTCTTAACCTGGCACTGAAAAACATATAATTTCGGTGCGAGGCAGACCTCTCTGGGGAGCGCATTTCATAGTTGGGGCACCACTGCAGAGAAGGCCCTCCTCCAGGTACTCTGTCTCCTAACAACTTTCACAGAGGGTTCTCGGAGGAGGGCTTCTGTTGCTGATCTCAGGGGGCAGGAGAGCAAATAGGAAAAAAGGCATTCTTTTATGTATCCTGGTCCCAAGCCGTTTAGGGCTTTATAGGTAATAACCAGCACCTTGCATTGAGCTTGGACTTCGATGGGAAGCCAATGGAGCTGATAGAGGACTGGGGTTATATGAGAATAATTTCCAGTCCCCGACAGAATCCTGGCAGCTCTATTTTGAACCATCTGAAGTACCTGGACTTTCTTCAAGGGCAGCCCCACATAAAGCGCATTGCAGAAATTCAACCGGGAAGTAACCAATGCGTGTGTTACTGTTGCTAGGCAATCCTCCTCCAGGTAGGGACGCAGCTGATAGATTAGCTGAAGCTGAAGGAAAGCGCTCCTTGCCACTGCTGTCAGTTGGACTTCCAAGGACAGCTCCAGGTCGAGCAGCACTCCCAAGCTGCGGACCCTGTCCTTTAGAGGGAGTGCGACCCTGTCCAAGGCAAGGCCCAAGTCACCTACCCACGAGCTCAAATCACCCACCAACAGAACCTCCATCTTATCTGGATTGAGCTTCAGTTTATTGGCCCTCATCCAGCCCATTACCTTGGCCAGGCACCGGTTCAGTACAGCCACTGCCTCACCTGGGTTATTTGAAAAAGAGAGGTTGAGCTGGGTGTCATCAGCATACTGATGACTCCACAGCCCAAACCTCCTGATGACCTCTCCCAGAGGTTTCATGTAGATGTTAAACAGCAAGGGGGACAGAATGGAACCCTGCAGTACTCCATGGCAAAGTTGCCATGGTGCAGAGCCAAAGTGCCCCAGCACCACCTTCTGGAAGCTGCCGTCAAGGTAGGAGTGGAACCACTGCCAAGCAGTGCCTCCTACTCTTAGTCCTGCCAGCCTATCCAGGAGGATACCATGGTCGATAATATCGAAAGCCGCTGAGAGGTCCAGGAGAACCAACAGGGACGCGCTCCCCTTGTCTCTCTCCCTGCACAGGTCATCATACAGGGCGACCAAGGCAGATTCAGTACCGTACCTGGGCCTGAGGCCGGACTGAAATGGGTCCAGATAATCAGTTATATCTATTTCTGTTCCTTTTTATTCACTTGCCAGAAACTGTTCTTATTCTCCTGGTGTTTTCATATATTTTTTCTCCCCCATTTTTTAAAAAAGCAGTTTAGAAACATTTGTTGTTGTTGTCGGCATCATTGTCATCATCATCATTATTATTCTGAGTTACTTGTTTGATTCCCTAGCAACTACCCATGTGCATTTTGTATATTTTATTGTATTAACTGCATGTGAAACATCTTCCACGACAACTGGTGGGTGGCCACTGTATAATAAATATGTAAAGAGGTACAGATATTTGTGTTAGCTTGGGTGTGGAGGCAAGATCTAAAATTAAAATATGGACTAGTATGAGTTTGCAAAGATAGGATTGTGATTGATGTGCATTGCATATATAAAAGTAAAATAGTTTATCCTTTTTCAGTAGGAAAAATTAAACCAGAGTAGCTGACAGCTGCTCATAAATTTGGATACTTTAAAGTCAGGAAGAGTAATTGGTGTGACTTGTTCCATCTTCTCTGCCATGTAATGATGATCAAGAAAAATCACATGATCTCAGCAGTGTTGCTAAGCTTATTGGGTGCCACTGACAAGTGTGCAAATTTCAATAACAAGAAAAGACCAAAGGATTGAGCGAATTAAATTGGTAACCATGTCCAATTTTGGACTGTGACCCCGTATTCTAATTAAGAACATCAGCATGTTCAGCTCATTCTAGGGTAGTGACTTCTGATAAAGACCATAGGCAAAGAAAGTAAGTATTTAACAAAAAAATCCAAAAAAGAGTATCATCTCAAAGAAAAGTAAACGTACATCCAGACTTTTCTTTGATTTCTCAAATAGTTTGCTAGCACCAGATGATAATGTCCAGTGTTTTTCCTATCTTAAATGTGCCAAACAGCTTCAGTTATCCAGGTGGCTAGGAAATGCAATTTCTTACTTGCATCCAGAAGTAAGATTTTGGGTGCAATTGTATGCAAGTTTAGACAGCATCACTGACTGGGGTTTGCTCGAGTTTCCAAGCCCAGTTTCTGTCTAAACGATCATTGGATGATGATCAGATAGAATGATGGGGAAAATTAAAGTGTTGTTTTCCTCTTTCATGGAGTTGCATCAAAAGTGATTCCATGTGTATGATCAGGAGCACATGATGGGTAATAGCTAACTTTAGGCCTATGTAGAGCAGACTCATTAAAATGAATCCAAATTAAGTTAGTTATTCATTTCAGTAAGTCTACTGAATAGAGGACTAACACATCTTGATGAGTTAGCTGATACACATCTAGACAATTTTTTATGACTAAAACAGACATGACTGTATTTTAAATGTGTATTTGTAGCACCTATGTCCTGCTCCCATTTTTATTTCAGAGCAGGCACACAGAGCCCAGACTGCATCAGGATGCTAACATGGACGCAGGCATCCTTTTAGGATTTGGATCAGGTGTCCTTCAGGCTTTCTTCTTTCAGTGCACCAGTGTGTATATAGATATCTAGGGACATTCTTCATCACAAGCTTCTTACCATATCTGTAAATACTTTGACTGTATTTTTGTCTTTGAATTTGTCTACTTTTTTTAAAATTCAGAGATTCATCACAAAAAGGTTTTTGTAAACAATAACCATGTAGCTCTAACACCATAGATTCAAAATGCTTATCACTAGGTATGTATTCATAGAAATCCTGTTTCTAAACTGCATTTAAACAACTGGCAGTGATAATAATTTCCTAGCTTGTATCCTCAGCAGTGCTGTATGTAAGGAAGAGGTACACATGTCAGACTTCTGAAGGCAAAATAATGGCATATTTCACATCAATGCTTCTAGCCAAACATATTTCTTGGGAGGATGCTTGCTCCTGTTTATTTTCATGGAGTTTCATTACAAGGAAGCTTCCTGGGATTTCAGTCTAGCTCAAATGTCCAGCTTATGGTTGACTCATGAGTATACAGGTGGAACGTGCATTTCTTTTGAGTAACCACAATTGGCCATAGGTGGGTGAGCTACGTGTTTGAGGGAGCACTACTTTTCCTCACACCTCTTCCCTGCATTACTCATGAGCCTCAGAGAGGGGAAGCACTCTGTGCTCAGGTACTCAGCTTAAGCTGCCATAATTCCTGGAAACAAAACATGGCAAACCTAGCACAAAGTATTGGTGTCCATCAATCTGGCATGGCCAAATGTCTCTGGGGCGGAATGAATGCTACTCAGAGATCATGTCAGATCCTGTTTGGTTGGATGTCTAGCAGAACTATAGTTGACTCCAATTTTACCAGACCCTGTAGATATTTATGGAACTCAGCATCATCTCTTGACTTACTCATAAGTCAGTTACTGAAAGCATATACTAGTCCTTGTTTGGAAGATATCTCCAAAGAAAGACAAGACTTCCAGCAAAGCTGTGTTTCGTGCAGTTCTGGGCTTTCAGACCTTGGCCAAGTGCATAGTCCTGTTTCATCTACTCAGACACATAACTGTTGTCTATTGTAACTGCTCAGGCCAGTGATATCATGTCATGAGCAAGTCTAGACAGCCTTAAAATCCCTTGAATGTATGGCACATTTTTGTAAATAGTTTCTGACAGCACAGGAACACCAATTGCTGATAGGTGTGTTGAACAACTTTTCTGTCAAATCAATTGCACACTGCTTTGCATCAGACTTTTTCTATATTTAGGAGCAGCATTGTCCTACATATTGGAATTGGCTGTCTGAGTCAATAAAGAGATGCTGTGATGAGGCACTTTGCCAGATGTCATCAATCAAGGATTATAGACTAAAAGGGACTCCAATAGCCTTACAACCTATTTCCAAGATTTACCTTACAAGCCCCCTCCTTTCTCCCCCGAGAGCTTGTAACTGCACCCCCATGCCCCATTCATGAGGTTAAGTGTTTAATGCACATTTCATGTAGTATTGATCAGTTTGCACAGGTAACATCTGGACTGGATTTAACTGAAGAAAACAGCTAAAATAGCTATTAAAGAGGTGTTTTAAAAACATGAGAAAACAAACCAAAAGTTGAAAGCTATACTCTTTTTATATTACCCATCTCACTGATAGAGAGATTCTCATTATTCAAGCTGAGATTGATGATGAATCCCTGCACTGCCCACCTAAGCAAAGCATCTAAACTTCACCATTTCCCTGCACATACTGATATTAGTTGGGGTACATCTGATGTTCTGTAGGGGGAAAAAAACCTTCCTGTTTTCAGTGCTCATGCTCACAGAATGATACTACTTGGCCCTTTAGTTGGTGTTTTCCAAACCAATCACTTTAAATGTTTGGATTTGAAATCCTCCAATACCCCCACCTAGTGTAATGTGTGGTTTTTTTTTTGGCTTGGTGTCCTTTCTGGATTCAGCTAATCAACCAAACAAATATAATTCTAGTATTGGACAGATCCCCCCCCCCCCGCCGCATTTACCTAGTAAAATGTTACTTCAGACCTGGATGTTGGTGGGTGATGGGATATTGGAGCTAGAATCTAAGGACAAAGAGGTTAGTTAGGGAGCAACGTGACCTCAGGTGACTTGCAGATGAGCAGTTCTGGTCCTTAGCAGAGGCCGCCCTCTTTTCCAGCAGTACATCCACTTGCATTGTCTATAGCAGTTCCATACCAACTATAGGCTGAACAGCAGGGCACATGAAAACAGCCTATCAGAGAGGGGCACATAGCACTCTGATGTGAGAACAAATACTATGATTTCATATTAGAGTTATCCATCTGCACTTGTTGATTCACATTCATAACAAATTGTGTGTATGCACAACAAGAGGTTGAGGTAATGGAGATCTTTCATCTGAGACTGAATGGAGGAACTGATATCTCATTAAACAAATAATGGCTTTTCTGCTCCAAGCCCAGAGAGATAATGGTAGAGAGACCATTGGAGAATCACCCCAAAAGTGAAAAATATCTCCAATAAAGAAGACAAAAGAGGGCATTGATTTGCATAAAAATTGCAAATATGTGTATATGCAAATTTAGAAAAAACTAATCTGATTTAAATGGAAATACAGCACTACTCACCAAAGGGTGAAGATTATGACAAGCGAACCTGTGTAAACCTTGTTATTTTTTTGGTGACATTTTCTTGTTTTGGTGATGTGGAAGTGGGCACCCAGTGCATATGTATTCTGTTAGATATTCTAATGTTTTACTTGAAGTACCATGGTCTCCACATCAGTACACCCTGCTTCTGATGCCAATGAAAGTCATGCTTTTGTAGTGCAAATAGAAACATAGAAACAGAGCGAGTCAGAAGGGGTCTCCCAGGCCATCTAGTCTGACCCCCCCGGCTCCAGCTGGCTCCACTCACGACATGCCCACCATGTGCACGTCCAGCCTATCCTTGAACACCCGCACCGATGGGGCCTCAACGACCTCCCGTGGAAGCCCATTCCACACCCTCGGGGTCCTGACTGTCAGGAAATGCGTCCTGGCATCCAAACTGAACCTTGGTTCCCTGAGCTTTGCTCTGTTGGAACATGTCCTGCCTTCCTCTGCAGGGGAGAACAGGTCTTTACCCATCTCTGTGTGATAGTGGTGGCGAGGAGCGCTTTCTTTCAGCTTCGGCTGATCCATCAGTTGTGCCCCTACCTGGAGAACGACTGCCTGGTGACAGTGACACACGCGTTGGTGACTTCCTGACTTGACTTCTGTAATGCGCTCTACGTGGGGCTGCCCTTGAAGACGGTCCAGATACTTCAGTTGGTTCAAAATAGAGCTGCCAGGCTGCTGACAGGGACTGGGTGTTATGCTCACATGACTCCAGTTCTCCGTCAGCTTCACTGGCTTCCCATGGAAGTCCAGGCCCAATTCAAGGTGTTGGTGATGACCTATAAAGCCCTTAACGGCTTGGGTCCTGGTTACCTGAAGGAGCACTTACGTCCTTATATGCCTGCCCGCCCCTTGAGATCAGTGGGAGAGGCCCTTCTCCGGGAACCCTCCGTGAAGGAAATTAGGAGGGTAAGTACTCAGAGGAGAGCTTTCTCTGAGGTGGCGCCCAATCTATGGAACACGCTCCCCAGAGAGGTCCGCCTGGCGCCGTCGTTATTTGTTTTTCGGCGCCAGGCGAAGACCTTTTTATTTAAACATTATTTTAATTGTTAATATTATTTATTTATTTTATTATTTGGCCAGGGCGACTTAAATTATACTGTTAAATTATATTGTTTTATATTATGTTATTTATTTATGATTGTGAGCTGCCCGAGGCTTCGGCGAATGGGGCAGCATAGAAGTTCTCTAAATAAATAAATCCCCTCACATACCTGTATGTCTCCAACATATTCTCTCTGAGTCTCCTCTTCTCCAGACTGAAGAGACCCAGTTCCCTCAGTCTCGCCTCATACGGCATCCCCAGCATACCTGCCACCAACCTCGTGGCCCTACGCTGCACTGACTCTAACCTGGCTATATCCTTCCTGTAACGAGGGGCCCAAAACTGAGCACAATGCTCCAGTTGCAGGTGCACCAGAGTCATATAGAGTGGCAGTAATACCTATCTTGATCTAGAAGCCATACTTCTGGCTATGCAACCAAGGGTGGTGTTCACCCTCTTGACCACCGCATCACACTGCTGACTCATGCTTAGCCTGCAGTCAACCAGTACTCTGAGGTCCCTTTCACAAGTGCTACTCTCCAGCCACTTGTCCCTTAACCTGTACTTATGACACCTATTCCTATGCCCCAAGTGCAAGACCTTGCACTGATACACATTGAATGTCATCCTGTTGTCTTCTGTCCACTTCCATAGTCTGTTCAGATCCTTTTGGATCTGGAGTACCTGCTCCTCAGTTGTGGCCACTGCTCCAGTTTTAGTATCGTCAGTGATACTTCCTTCTTCCATGTCATTTATGAAAAGATTAAACAGGATCAGCCCCAGGACAGAGCCCTGGGGGATCCCGCTTGTCACTGACCACCATCCCGATTCCCACTAATGGTTACCCTCTGCTTTCGGTCAGTCATCCATGCCCTAATCCACAGGACAGTGCTTTGGTGTATCCCAAAACTCCTCAGTCTCTCAACCAGGATATCATGGGGCACTTTGTCAAAGGCCTTGCTGAAATCCAGGTAAACCACATCCACTGCATCCCCTCCATCTAGCCATCTTGAAACCTTGTCATAGAATTCCACAAGGTTTGTCTGGCAGGACCTGTTTTTGTGGAAGCCGTGTTGTGGGGCTGCCAGCTATCTCTTCCCTATCTAGCATCACTAGATCTCTCTCCATTATGAACCTTTCCATTGTTTTCCCTACAATGGATGTAAGGCTAACTGGTCTGTAATTCCCCATGTCCCTTCTACTACCCTTTTTGAAAATTGGGACCACTGATGCCACCCTCCAGTCCTCTGGAACTTCACCCGTTCTCCACAAGGCCTCAAAAATGGAGGCCATCAGGCATGAGAGAACCCCTGCCAACTCTCTAAGTACTCTTGGTGTAACCCGTCTGGGCCTGGCGCCTTTGTAACATCCAATGCCCTGAAGGAGCCCCTCGACTTCAAGGGGGGTGACTCTAATCTGTGCCCTAAGTCCCCGGCCTCATCTAATCTCCTATGCAGATCTCCCCCGTCCTACTTTGGGGAGAACACAGAGACAAAATAGTCATTTAGCATCTGTGCCTGTTCCCTCATATCAGTCACTGGATCTCATTCCTCCTTATTTAGTGGTCCCACTACTTGTCTCCCTTTCCTCTTCCTATTTACATGCTGAAAGAAGCCCTTTTTGTTGCTCTTGGTATTCTTGGCAAGTCTCAGCTTGTAATCAGCCTTAGCCTTGCGAAGAATCCTTCTGCAACGGGCCTCCTTCTCACGGTATACCCTTTTGTCTATTAGCCCCAGTACCCATTTCCTATGGAGGTTCCTCTTTTGTCTAATCCCTCTAACCACCTCCTTTCGCATCCATGGCAGTGCTCTCGTCTCCCTCTCCACCTTACTAAATAAATACAACATACTGTACATCTGATTGAGAAAGCTCTCAGTGATGCTTAATGATGGGTTAGGCTTTCAGTGTTACATTCTTTTGCATTCAATTTTTCTTTCCAAGTTTTGATACATTCTTACTAAAAACGAACTGAACTGAAATTCTAACTCCTCTGAATCAACTCAATTGAATAAGTGCTGCTATTCATAGCACAGAGAGGATCACAATGCACTTGCCCACTGTATCATTGCTAAAGATGAGGAGTCCATCAGAAAAGAAAAGGTGGGAACTGTAATTCAGCACAAATGTGAATACATCAGGCTTTAAAGAGGTAAGCAATGCTCAAAGTTCTGGGCCTGGATGGAAGAATCTGTCAGTTTTGGAGGTCTCTCACAATTGCGTTTTGAATCTCAAGTGTTCCTCAATTTTGGTAAGTTCTTCTCAAAACCAAACTGAACAACATTCTTATGCATTTTTAATAAGGAAACTTGTTGGTGGAGCACATTCTAGGTTTATGAAGGCATTGATCTCTGCATCTCATGTAGCAAGTATAGGAAAACCTCTGCCTGAGAACTTAGAAAACAGCTGCCAGTCAGAGCAGAAGTTGCAAGGCAGCTTCAAGGCCGGGTCTGCCTGGAGGCAGGGTGAGGCAGCCACCTGAGATAGCTGAGTTTGGGTGTTCTTTGGAACTGTATTTTTACTTCCAGGGAAGGCAAGAGGTGATTTCAGGCTTTCTGCTGCAGGAGCCACACTTGTATGTACCTTTTATGTGTGCAGAAGTGCAATTTGATCAGGTAGAAAAAATACCTTGGGCCAAACCTCTCAGCTACCCTCTGGAAAGGCAGTTTCTTTTCTCTTCCTCGCTTTGACTGCTATCAGAGCTAAATGCGTTTGGCTTCAATGAAAGCAAAAGCTGAGCACTGAAAGCAAAGGCATCAGCAACAAAGGAGCAGAAACAGCTACAGAACTGGCTGCAATATTAGAGGAGCATTAGAGTTAGAAGACCTGCCGTTGGCAGAGACAATCACCTTTGAATTCCACCAGAATTCTGTTTTGTCTACTGAAAAAACAACCATGTCATTTCATTTCATTTCTTTTCTTTTCTTTTCTTTTCTTTTCTTTTCTTTTCTTTTCTTTTCTTTTATTTTATTTTATTTTATTTCTGTACCACCCAATAGCGAAAGCTCTGTAAATAACTCACAAAAAATAATACACATGGCCATCTAAGGTTTCCCCACTATAGGTCATTTGGTCCAGGATGCAAAATTATTTAGCTGTACCACCATTATCAGATCTCAAAAACTGAATTACTATTTGAAAACAGAATTACCTTTTTGACTGTTGATTGGCCACCTATTTTAATAGCCCACTTTAGCATTCTGTGAAATGTGGGGGAGCGCCATCTTGTGTAGGGTTAGCTCTTTACACAGAATGGAATGAGAGAGATATGCTTACCATACCGTTTTTTGCTCCCACCTGTGTGGACCAGAATCCCTAGTAACATTGCAAAGCTCAGTGGAGCTCTGTGTCCTCTGGTTTGCTCTGCTCCAGAGAGATTGGAAGAGGACAGGAAGGTAAGAAAGTGTGAAGAAGATACAAGGGAGAGCGAGATCAGAACTATTGCATGCGTATTATGTCCTGGGGCATTACTTTCAGAAAGTGAGGACAGATCAGAGCTGGCTAACTCCAGCTTTAGGTCATTCATACTATCAGGCTACGATTCATACTACTATTCATACTATTAATATAGCCATTTTGGAGACTGAGGTTGATGGAATCATCTTTACATCCTGTTGCACACAAACTTTATATAATGATTGGCACAGTTCAAGAACAGACAATATGAAAGTGAATACAATATTTCCTGGCTGGATAGCTGGGGAATAAACAGCTGCTTGATGAGTAGACAAAACTTCCTGCACTCATACATCTCACAGATTCAATTTTAGTGTTAATTCTTATTGAGTCTTATTTTATCATTTAAGAATGATCTTGTCATGGAACTGGCCTCTGCCCACTTTCTTTAACTCATTCCTAATGTTTTATACAATCCTCTTAAATGAATGGAAAATATCAAAAAAAGAAGAGGCCACACAGTTTCCAAGCAGCCATTGCCTGTCTCAGGCAGTAGTTCAATATTGATATCAGAGTGATTTTGGGCACGTCTCCTAACAGAAACTCTGAAACTACCACAATGTGGCCTTTATGCCAAGCATTATTAACTCTGCACTCTTAAGAATATACTGTAATTAGTATCTCCCATTGATCATAGCTGGCCTAAATAGGACCACACTTGTTACAGCAAGGCTGAAAAATATATGATGATTCTAACAGTCCAGCAGTCCTAGGAGAACAGCCTGATTTTGCCTGTTTTTGGTTATTGAGTGATTGTCTTATTTTTAGATTTAGCTATCATAGTGAAATTTAAAAGACCTGAGCTCATGCAATTCTGTGGGAGTGAGTCTTAGGTTTATCCCCTAGAAAGCACACACCAGAAATGCCTTTTTCCTTTATAATTATTCTGGCTTGGATGAACCTTTTTAATATATATTCTAAATTCTGTTTTTCTGACTTTTATATTTGTCAAGACAACTATTCCTTCCCATGTGTTTGGAATCCAGCTTATCAACAGTACCCCAAATTATGAATGTTTCTGAATAAGTTGCATATTTTTTCTAGAAAAATCATTATGGGTGTAAAAACAGTTTTGCCTTCTCACATTGTCACATTCTCTGACATCCAAGCTCTTGTTCTAGAAGAAAACCCATGCACCATCTTTATTAACAGATAACTCATAGCTGGGCTAGGAAAGTAATGAATTGAGTTAATGCATGGACTTTCATTGATGCAATATACTAATACCTCCTTTCTTGTTGGCTTATTGTGCATTTTATTTCCAAAACTCTTCAGTGTGCTAAGAGCATCTGAAAAGGCAGGCCCCAAATTACTGTTACTTTTTGTTGTTTTAGTTCAAATGTAAATGCTCCCCAGAAAGCTGTTTACGAAGACCAGGAAACCCCTTAAGCAGTTTGGAACTTGGTCCAAAGCACTATAATAGAAATTGGCAGAATTTGGGGGTACTGGCAGAAATTGGGTGTCCCACCTTGTATAAGCACTTTCCACTAGGGCAAACCCACCCAATGCAACCCAATATTACTTTACAAAATTCCCCCTGCAACTTCAGAACCTTGGAATAGCATCTACAAAAGCATATTCATGTGAGATCATCAGGGTGCTTGGAGCAGCAGGGAGGTATCAGAAAATGTCAGCACAGATGGAGATTAAGCCATCTTCACCTAACGTCAGACCTCCCATCTGTCTCTCTCTAAGAGTGCCTTAATCAGATTTATGTGGCAAAACATATTCACAGGATGTATGATTGCTCAGGCAGCCTTGCTCTCCTGAGCAGTTGCATGGAGACTGGGCAAAGCAGAAGAGCGATCTTCTTGACAGGTTCCCTGTGTACCATCAGTAGGGCTTCAATCATTCTTATTCTCTCTTGAAAGGCATGCCTCACCGGGATGTGACGCAGGACAGTTTGCTGTGTGGTTACAGAGCAAGAGAGAGAGAGACTTTTGTAGTAACTTAACTTGCCAGTCAGTTTAGGGAAACACAGCTTGCTTTGTTAACTTCCATTAAACAAAAAAACTAAATCTTTCAGCTGGAATTATCAGTTATTCACACCAAGCTCAGGTTATGCAGTGTGTTCTGAAGTCTGCTTTAGATCTATTTACTTAGTGCCAAAACATTTTTTAAAAAATTAGTTCTTAGAAATTATATCCCACCAACATGACTTTATAAAGCCCTCAGAGCAACCTGCATGAAAACAGGACAAAGAAGAGCTCACCTCAGTAACATTGAACATACTGAATCTAAAAGCAAAGAGCAACACTGAAAATCCATAGAGGTCACCATGATTCCCATTTAAAGAAACATTTTAGGCTGGCTTAGGGGTTCAGGGGGTTGTACTGTAACATCTTTGGAAGACACCAGATCTGGAAATGGCTCCCTACAGTGGCATAGTCTTTAATATAAGGGACCAGAATCAAGCAAGCCTCTCAATGTCTTATACCAGGATATTACTTTTTCTTCTCCTGTCCATTCAGATAGAGCCGGTAAGCTTGATTTGCAGCAGATGGTCTTCGTACATGGGGATTCTTGTACAAGAGGGGTAATTCACTGTTGTACTGCTTCAATTCAGGAATCACAACAAACCCATATCATGATTTGAGCATCCAGATGAAAAACAGATAAACCTGTTTGGCTGCTTCCATCTGCTTATATCTTCATTTTTGTACAGTCTTCATGTTGCAGTTGTCCCTTGAGATGGGACACAGCTGTGTGTATCAATTATTTTTGAATTCAGACAGAACATCAACCAGTTGAGTCATTTGCAAATCAATAGTGTCTGCTTCACAACCATGAGTTACAAGTGACATGGATTCAGATTTAGTGACTGGGCTCACAAGACAGCAAACCAAGCTTGTGCTGTGTGAACCCAGCCAGACAGGTAAACAAATCATGCAGGCAACACAACAATGGCTTCTCATGTTCTGTGAATTCAGTCAATGCCAAATCACATTTGGTTTTATAACCTGCAGTTGCCTCTGAGCAACACATGTGGCAAAGTTGATGAGAAATTGCTGTCTTTCTTCTTTTTCACTCGTTTTTGTCCTTTCTTTATTGATCTCATTAAATTCCTCTCCTGTTTTTAATTCTGTTTTAATTCTGGAAGATCTGAACAATTAAGGACAATAGTGGAACTGTTTTTATGCAAAATGTGGCTCATAAGCATGATTATATCTGGAAAGAAAATTCGAACTTGCATAATTAGTATCCAGTGATCCTGCTCATGAAGAGCAGAGGTGGGGGAGTTGGCTTCGGGGGATGAGGCTGCAGCAGGAGAGGACAGTGCCCATTCTCTTGGTGGAAGGATAGAACCTATAAGTAGCGATTGCAAACTTACCCAGTTACAGAACCATAAAGAAGGAGGGCCTGCCAGGTCCCTGAAGCTGCTGTGCTCCTGGAAGTTCCTCAGGGATTGAGTCTGTTTGGAGTCCAGTCACATGAGAGCCTTCAGTGTATTGGCTTTTTTCATGTCAAACTTCCTGCCTATTGATGTCCAATGTTGTTTCATCTTCATTGCACACATTTTCACTTAAGCAAGCCTTCCTTGATGGATGCGCCACAATTTTGCTAACATGATTTGATTTCATATTTCATTTCATTTATTTATTTATTTATGGTTGTGAGCCACCCCGAGCCTGGTGCCGTCGTTATTTGTTTTTCGGCGCCAGGCGAAGACCTCTCTGGGGAGCGCATTCCATAGATTGGGCGCCACCGCAGAGAAAGCCCTCCTCCAAGTACTTACCCTCCTAATTTCCTTCCCTGAGGGTTCCCGGAGAAGGGCCTCTCCTGCTGATCTCAAGGGGCGGGCGGGCATATATGGATGTAAGCGCTCCTTCAGGTAACCAGGACCCAAGCCGTTAAGGGCTTTATAGGTCATCACCAACACCTTGAACTGGGCCCGGACTTCAATGGGAAGCCAGTGAAGCTGACGGAGGACTGGAGTCATGTGAACATAACACTCAGTCCCTGTCAGCAGCCTGGCAGCTCTATTTTGAACCAATTGAAGTATCCGAACCGTCTTCAAGGGCAGCTCCATGTACAGCATGTTACAGAAGTCAAGTCGGGAAGTCACCAACACGTGTGTCACTGTCGCCAGGCAGTCGTTCTCCAGGTAGGGGCGCAGCTGATGGATCAGCCGAAGCTGAAGGAAAGCGCTCCTCGCCACCGCTGTCACCTGAGCTTCCAGTGAAATCTCTGGGTAGAGGAGCACTCCCAGGCTGCAGACCTTGTCCCTAAGAGGGAGTGCAACCCCATTCAGGACTAGGTTCAATTCACCCTATTTTAATTCTATATTTCGATTCTTTTTTGTTTCCTTCATTAGTTGTTCATCACCCAGGAATCTGATTAGTTACGGAGCAGTAAAGAAATTGAATGAATTAATTACATTCAAATAAGAGAAGAGGCAAAAAATGAATTTTCAACCCATGTGCTTCTTTTCCACTGCAACTTCATTATTATATTATTATTACAAGGAAGTGTCCCTTTGATGCTTTCAGCTGAATGAGTAGCTGGGGGGGTAGCTGGGGGGGGGATGGATAGCTAGCATGGGCTCTCATCTCTTTCATATGCCCACTAAATAATACATGTGTGAACTTGGTGTGAAGAGAACTATATTGTCTACCAGAGGAAATAAGTATTTTTGTGTTTGTCATAGTAAGTATTGAGTCCATATCAGTTTTGTCTGAATATTGCTTGTCACGCACAACAAAGCATCTCTGGAAGGTTTTTAGATTAGGGTTGCCCTTGGGCATTCATTTGAGTCCAGGCTTGGCTCCCCAGGAGGCAGGGTTGCATAGAGGTTTCACTGCTTTTCATCCAGCTTGTTAACACTGAGGATCTATCAGGATTTCATTTATGTTTGCAAATCCTGTGAACATGTCAAATTTGCAACCCTGAATGTGGGCAGAAAAGCAAGTTCTCTGGAAATGATTGCAAGTTCTTAAACTTGCATTGAGCTTTGAAAAATGTGCTTTTTTAAAATGTGCATTTTCATGCTTTACTCTATGGATGTATAGTGTACTTTTTCTTTTTAGAAAGTGCATAATTCCTGTTTGAAGTGCACACTCTTCATGGTCAAATTAAATGAAAGAATCTGCTTAAACATAGGGGAAAGAGGTAAGGGAGAAAGAGGTAAGGTGAGCTTCATGTGTTTGGAAAATTTCAGCAATCAAGAAAATTGCTTATTTGTCCATTCCCAGTTAACAGAAGAAACTTTAACAGGATGTATGGAAATTTTATTCATATTTGCAAACATGTCCTTTTCATAACTGAATAAGAATGGAATTTCTTGAACTTGTGTTTATGCTTCAAAGTGTGAACTTTCAAAAAAGCTTACTTTCAAAAATGCACATTTATGTAATTATGCACTTGCCAAATTCTTACCAAATTTGCATTTTATGCTTTAGCCTATGGGTAGACAAATGTAATTGTCTGATCAGGAAAAAAGTGCTTTTATAAATGTGTACATTTATATTTGGGAAAAATTGCACACATTAAAAACATTCCTAATTGAAAAATTTACATTTTTCCTGATTTTTTAAAAAGATGCTAATATGCAGGAATGCAAATGAGGTGGAATTAACTTCAAGGAAGATTTCAGAGAACCTCAGTAAGCTCAAACATTGCATGTTCAGTCCTCCCTACTTTAACATATGCACATGAATGTGATCTTGTGCCCATGGAACCACAATGGCATGTGTAAGTGGCAGTGGCATGCAAGTGGAGAATGGAATTTCTGCCAGAGAGATGAGGTGGTGGAATGAAGAGAAAACAAAGGATCATCTAGATGGAGACAGAATTTTAGCTAGGCTTATTCAAGGAACGTGCTTTACTGTAAAAGTGGATTTGGTCTTCAACTGTGACATTTTGGGTCTCAGACTGGAAGACAAGTTAGACATAATGCATTTGCTGTGGTAATTTGTACCTGATCACCATTCAAATACAAAATGGGTCATGAACTGCTAAGCAGGAAAGCCATGGACAGAACATTTTGGAAGGCCTTTATTCCTAGGATTGGCATAAGTTGGAAAGAACTTGATGACACATAACAATAGAGTAGGAGAATTTTACTGCAAAGGAGTAAAATGCCCTGCCTTGCATCCTGCCTCCATTCAGTGCCCTGATCTAGACATATCTTTCCTACAAACTTATTTTGAGAACACCTGCAAAAGAGTAAAGTGATTAGAGCAACTGATTACAAGGTGGGAAGGTATGGAGAAAGAGAGAGAGCCTGTACTCCCTCTTCCTATATGGTTCTTTCACTATTAATGTAATATCACCCCACCCCACCAAAAAACACCCAGTGTATATCCAAATTGGTGGGAATGTGAATGCTGGTACAATTGTATCTACAGTATATTCCATCTAGCTAATTTACATTAGTAAGAAAGAGATGTTATGGATAAAAAAGGAGACAGTAAGACAATTTTTTAAAAGAAGATATGCTTCTTTTCACTAGAAAATATAACAATATAATGGGTATACTATATTCTGAAATTCCAGCAGCAGTTTCTTCCCTCTCTACTTAGGTTGTCATTACCCTATTTTTATTTGTGCTGGATCATCCAAAGGATTTAATTTTTTGTGGACAATTATATTTCATTTTGATGTTAGAAGAGACTGATAACCCCAGAGTGCCCTTTCTTTGACAAATCACATTTCATACCCATATCTGCACATTTTCTATTCCTACCCTATATTTGGATAGGAATAGGAAAAAAAAACTTGTGTTACATTAGTGGGATTTAGGGGCCTATCTCACTATTGCTTTCAGAGGCTTGTGTTAATCATTTTCTGACCATCAGGAAATAACCACATTGATCAGGATCAATTGCAAGGCCATTTCAAATGGGCTACTTGCTTGTTTTGCTTATTAACTAGTTCATTGGAAATGCATTCCGCTCCATGGCCTGACTTCTACTGAAGGTGACAGAAAATGACAAAGAATAATTGTATAAACAAGAGAGATGAAAGGGTTGTTTTGCAAATAATGGAGTCACATTTAGAAATGACAAGGGCAAAAGGTGCTTAATAAGTAAAATATAATGGAATGCATATAGAATTAGTATATGAGTGCTTTGAACTCCCCCGAATCCTGATTACCTGCATTGACCTGTACCTGGAGATATTGACAAAGATAAGCAGGGACAGTCAGCAGTCAGTTCAGATTCAATTGTAATAGTTTGAATTAGATGGACCAAATGAGCTGGAATTATTCATTAAACCAGCAAAATCTGCTTGTCACTTGCTTTTACGGTTGATTAATGCCGACAAGCACAGGGCTTAATGCCATCCGGTTCTTAGACATTTTAGAACATGCTGTAAAGTCTAAATAGATGCTGGCATCAGTCCCCCAAATTGACAAATCAGCAGGATGGCAATGAGGGTAGCTTGAAGAGATCTCTTTGGGCTGCACTGACTCTGCTTTCAGAGCAGACTCACAAGAGCAGAGAAGAACCTGGTGAAAAGGTGAGCAAGGAAGACAAACTGCATTCCCCCCCCCCCCACCAATAATATAGATTCAGATAATACTGTTCATTTCCCAATTGTTCTTTTTGTTCAGGTTTCCAGTGTGGATCCTACTTTTTATATTCTGTACTCTGCACTCACTTTTTACTAGTGCAGATACATTTGGTTGCCCCTTTGAGATTTCGAAACGCAAGGCATATGGATCAGTGAAGAGGCAAGGGCAGGCAAGAGGGCCAGGGAGTGGAGTAAGGTCAAAACCTTGGAAGACTGGGTGAAACCAGTGTACAATGGAATTAGAGTCACAGAGATGGGACTTTTTGATTAGAAGCAAGTAGTGACGCCATGATGTCATGATGCTATGATGACATCATATGCTATGATTCTATGACCTTAGCTGAAAATTTTCATAGAAACTGGGAGCAACTGGATTTTCTCAGAAACATTGTTCTGACCATATGCATTTTAAAACACAAACATTTTCTTCAATGGATAATTTAAGAAGACCTGACCCTGGTAGGGAGGAAATAGGCAGACACACTTATGGATTTAAGATGGCTACCTACATTTTGGACTCTTCTTGGGGCTTGGCTAGGGACACTATCAATCATGAGTGCCTACCCTTTAGAGTTTACAACTTCACCACTGGGTTAGACACAGACCAAACTAGATACACCTCAGGGGTCCTGAGATGGGGACACATCTCAGCTGCACCAGAATCTATTATCTAAATCAGTCACAAACCCTAGTAGAACCTGGTAATGGTGTCTATGATGAAAAAAAAATGTCCTGCTCATTTATGACGTTTTGGACTATGTGCACTCTGACAATGTTTACCAGTCAGAAGAAGGTTTTATTGGGCAGACCATAGACAACCCTATTTATAGTCCTTGTCTCTTTCACTAATCACAAATGCAAGATGTGAATTCTGATGTAAATAGAGCCAAAATTGGGCCACTAAGAAAGAAGAGGGAAGCACAAATGCTTTTGTTTTTACATATTTAGAGAATATCACATAGAATAAAATGTGAACATCTCAAATGGGTTTAATAAAATATCTGCGTGAAAATTCATATAGATTCTATGTACATTTCCCCTAATACGCACTTTGACAGAAATGCCTACAAAAACACATACATTAGAGGAATGATTACATTTTGGTACACATTTCTTCTAATGTGTGCAACTTTGTATGCAATTTTCCTAATGCATGCATTTTTGTAGGCATTTTTGGTAGAAGAATTGATTGCAAAATTCACATTAGTGTGAAAAGCAAAGGATAATTATATTCCAGTTCACATAGCAGTTTGGAAAGTGTGAATTAGGTAAAATGTAAACTGAACAAATTTCTTCCTTATACCTATTCCCAGTCCCTGCTGAACTCAGTGGGGACATTTTTAAGGAAAGAAGAAAAAAAAAAAAAAATCAAACCAGAAGAAGTCATCATTTGCTAGTTTCAAATTGTGTAAAAACATTCATGTTCCAAACTGGTTGGAGTTCTGAACATCATGAAGCCTTTCAGGAGATGCTTACCAATATTTTGTTTTCAAGTCTCCACTTCAAACTCCCAAGAGATATAGAAAATGGTTTTAGTGATTGTTATTTCACTAAATATTGATTGTTACCTCAAACAATATGAAATAGCTTAAAACTCTTAATTCTCTTTTGTGTTGTAGCTGGTATGCATTCACCATTTTCCAAATATACAAGGTATTTTAGCATCTTGTTTGCAGGTATGAATCTGGCTCAAAATATACAACAGAGCGACCAGTAAGAAGTCTGAATTTCCCCCTGAACTGTGTAAGCATCCTTAAGGAATTTTGCTTTATGCTTTAACAATAACAATGGATACCATACACAGTTTAAAACAAATGGCAGTCAAAACATAATTCTACAATTTTCATGTTTTCTTTCAATCTACTCTACAGAACAAATACAAAGCAAACCAAATGGCTTTGCAGTAACTGGTTCCAAGCCAAATGGATTTTTATTTTTTGTTGACTAGACTAAAATGTTGCTTTTCTTTCTTCAGGCGCATAAAGCATTTCTTCTCTGAACTCATTACATAACTGGCAAGACCAACCATAGTGATTTATGTCTTGGACTACATTCCTCCCACATGGATGCCTTCTTTCAGAATAAGGACTCACTGGCCATCGTCCCCCTTAACCAGCTCCTCTCTCATTGAAACATCGTGTCAGCACTTCAGTTTACCTGCGCTGGATAACAGGCTTCTAATCATATCATAGGCTGCATTTCTTTGCAGAATGACTTGGGAGTAAGTACTGCTGAACTCATCTCTTAAGTCCCTGCTTGGCCCTTGTGGTCTTCAGGAGATGCACCTGTTCCTATTGCAACACCCACCCTCTGGAGCATGCTCCCCATTGACGTTGTGCAGGCATCTCTAGCCCCAGTCTTTGTGCCCCACCTCTTTGTGAAGGCTTTCCTATCCCTGGAGTGATAGCCAGCAATCATTTTATTGAAATGTTATTGTTATATTTTATGTCATTTTTGTTAACTACTTTGATATTTACAAAAAAGTGGTATATAAATTTCAGTAATGATAATAATAATAATAATAATAATAATAATAATAATAATAATACATTCTCCTCCTTCAGCCTTTCCTGTATCCATGATCATTATTCTACTATTACGCGGGTCAGAGAATGCACAGTCTCTTGCTTTCCCCTCCAAGCTTCCCAGAAAAAGTCTTAGAACATGTAGAAGCTTAATGGAACATCTAGGACCTCACCAGCCTTAGTTCTCAACAAAGAATTATAGAAGGACAGTTCCTGAACTTGGAAGTGAGACTTACTGCATTCTAAGCCTGCTTTTTGTATCACTTTCCCTGGAGAACTGAGAAATATTATCACTTATATCTTCCCCTCCTTTTCCCATTTTCCCTATACTCTCTGTTCAAACCCATGTGCTGCGCAAGTGCTTGGGAGTTTTCCCATGATTTTTAGGTCTTCAGCTCCACCTTAACAGGTTCCTCCCATTTCACATCTTTGGTAACCAAAAATCACCTCCTCTGGCTCTGTCCTCCTCTGCCTCCTTTCTAGTCATATGGCAATCTGCAGAACCAAGAACAATTGTGCACATCTAGCAAACCTTCCATTCTGTATGGAAGACAACCTTGAATTTTTGCAAGAAAACACACTTTCTTTGATTCAAGTCCCCTAATAGCTAATCCCACTTATTTTTATGCTTGAAAGTTAACAGTGCCTCTTTGTCTAGGATCAAAACTCATATATGTCCATGAGGCATATGTGTACCCTTGCATACTGCAGTACATATGTCACTAGGGACACATGACAACCCAGACATTGTCTTTCCAAATTTACTCGGCCAAGCACCTCTGTCAAAATATCCTGCCCACCCCTCAAAAGGTCTAGTAAAACATCTGCTTTGATTCTTCCATAGAAGCCAGGGCTCTCTCCTGACCTCATACAGTTCAAGCTCCTCTGAGAAAATGATGCTTCTGCTTACATCAAATTATGCAATTTATAATGCAGTGGGGTGAGGGGAGGAACTAATCAAAGTTCTTGGCGCTTTTCATCAGCCTTGGATCTCTAATAGATATGGGGGTTGTGTTTTTTCCCTTCGATTTTAATTGAAAACAAATGCTTTAGATTCCAAATCCCCATCAGCATTCAAGCAAACCACATAGCCCTCTCCACTCTGCAAATCTCTTGGATTTACAAGTTTAGCTTTCCTCCCTGTGTAATATATTTTTCTGCTGATGTTATAGATTAAAGGTATCAGAATCTTAGAAAGGGAGTTAATCTTTGCCTTCATTTCCCTCCACACTGATACTTCCTAATACCTCTGATACCATAAGAATGGCCTCAGCTCGAATGGTCAATTCCACTGTGCACCACATATGGAGCTTGGGATTTGCACACCAGATGCTACACCAGGAGCAAAGAATCAGGAGTACCTTCTGTCTGTCTGTCCTACTTCTTCCACTTAAGGTGCAGATGGAACCACTCAGGCTCACATCTGCTGAACTTTCTAACTGGAACCTATAGATAGGTGTGTATATATATTAGTGCCTGTGCCAAAAACCCACCTGTCCTATTGTAACACCTTCAGTTCACTGCAAAGAGGCTGCCCCACATCCTTTTCACAGGGGTTTTGCGGGGGGGGGGGTTGGGAGAGGGTGATTGTAATGAAGGAGCTGGCAGGTGTCTGTGGTTTCTGTTTCACAACTTAGGTCCCATTCTGTACTTCACCAGTTCCCTCACAGCTTGTCCTTCCTGGAAAGTCCTCTAGAAGACATATCCATGACTTCTGCCCTTTGGATTTTCCAGTGCTGCTGCTTACAGAGTGCCTGACAGCTGAATTTGGTGTAGTTTTGTGGCTGTTAAAAGTTCTTTTAACAACACCACAAACACAAAATAGGACTAGAGTTGCAAAATTAAGATGGTGCACACTCCTTCTTATTCCTTCTTGTAGTAAGGAAAGCAATGAAGTCCTGCTACTTGAAAAAGTTTGCCATTTCTTTTCATCCTTCTCTAATATTTGGTAAATAAACTGGAAAAATGGCCTAATCCTAATATATCTGTGTATGCAGCAGTGAGAAGGAATGAAATCTGGAGCTGCAAGACTATTTTCATCTGGATTAGGAGAGTACCAATAATATTAGGATAAGAAAATGGAATGCCATTTTTGCCCAGTGATGTTAACACGGGAAACCTCTCCAGGCTTTCTATTTATCACAATGAAAGAGGAACGGAGCAGCCCAGCCACACCACTTCTAGCAGCGCATCTGTCTTCAGGTAGGGTGATGGGCTGAAGAGGTGTGCCTCCTGCACCCATGGGGGTGGCATGTGCTCCATTACTCTGGAGAAACAAGGTTTCAGTCCCATGGAAAGCCCCATTGATATGGAAAGGGCTCACCTTCAGACAGTTGCCCTAAATGTGCACAGGGTGAGTGGTGTGACGACGGAGGGTGATGCTCCTCTCTTTACATGTTCTTTAAATGTGTAAGCAGAATGCCTGGATAAGGTTTAGATTATTTTAGAAACTTCGGATTTTTATCACAAGGTTCTTCACAATGGCATTGAAGCTTCCATGCCTAACCCTGCCAATCCCTTTTTAAAATGCACAAGTGTAGAACGTTATTGGGTGTGCTGTATGTTGTGTAAGCAGAGTTATGCTGGATTAGACCAGTGGTCACCTGGTTCAGTATTCTGTGCACACAGTGGCCAACCAGATGCTCATGGGAAATCTATAGCAATACATGAGGGCACCAGCACCCTCCAGTCCATGTTCCTCAGCAGCTGATATACAGAGGCATGTTGTTGTTATGTGCTGCCAAGCTGTACCTGACGTATGGCAACCCTATGAATGAAAGCTTCCTAAAATGTCCTTTCCATGACAGTTCAGTCCAGTTTTTCCATGCTGGAGTCTGTGGCTTCCTTTATGAAATCAATCCAACTCGTTTTTGCTCTTCCCTTTCGTCTTCTGCCTTTGACTTCCCCTAACATGATTGCCTTCTTCAGTGAGTCTTGCCTTCTCATAATGTGTCTGAAATAAGACAGCCTCAGTTTTGTCATTTTTGCTTCTAGGAAAAGCTCTTACTTGAATTGATCTAGGACTCACTTGTCTGTCTTTCTATAAGTCCAGAGCATGCACAAAGCTCTCCTCCAGCACCAGTAATACATAGGCACACTGTCTCTGATACTGGAGGTAGCATATAGCACCCAGGAATAGTAGCTGTTCATAACCTTATGCACCATGAATTAACAGCCCAGTCCTCTGTTAAACTGTCCAAACAGGTGGCCATCACTACATCTTGTGAAACAGAATTCCAAAATTTAATTATGTGCCAGGGGAAGAAGTACTTCCTTCTATCAGCCCCCAAACTCCCATCAATCAGAGCCATGGAATGACCCCAGTTATAGTACTATGAGAAGCAAAAAAATGACTCCCTTTTCACTTTCTCTAATGCATAATTTTGGCCACTTCTGTCAGGTCTCTCATTGCTTGCTTTCTTCCTAAGTTAAACAATCCTAAATGTTTTAACCTTCCCTCACTGGGGAGTTGCTCTAGCCCAGGGGTAGCCAGTCTTGCTCAGTGGAAGAGCCACATATGGCAGATGTCAGATGTCTGAGAGTGGCAAGCAGACACCTGCGGGTGGTGGTGGAGGGTGGCAAGCGGGCACCCACAGGCACTTCTAGCCATGAGTGGTGAGTTGCAAAATAAACTCAAAAAGCAGCATGTGGCTCCTGAGCCTCAGTTTGGCTACCCCCACTCTAGCCCATCAATCATTTTACTTGCCCTTTTCTGCACTTTCTCCAAATTGATAACATCCCTTTTTAGGTGCAGTAGTCAGAACTATAGACAGGATTCTAAGTGTGTCCACAGCATTGATTTGTATAAAGAGCCTGATTTTTCAATGCCTTTCCTAATTATGCCTAACATGGAGTTTGCCTTTTCACAAGAGCTGCAAATTGGGTCAATGTTTCCACCAGAACAGGTCAGTTACTGCTAGATCAAATGCCATCTGCTTATATTTGAAGCTGGGGTTCTTGCCCCACTGTGCATCAGCTGACACTTGCTCCGATAGAGAAACCCAAATACCCAACAAGCTGGGCAGAACTAGCATGCCAAAGAGCTCAGAATTTCTTGCAACCCACAGAGGTTCAGTTGCAGAAGTTCCTTGGTAGACATTTGCTAATGTGGTTTTGCTCTTGAGGCTTACCTTGCATTAAAGCTCGACTTGCGTTCACCCAAAAGAGGCTAATACATTCCTTTGTTCTGATCAGGCATGCTTCTATATGCATAGAATAAGCTGGTGTGCATGCATAGAATAAGCTGGTGGTGTACACTTTCCCTAGACTTCAGTGTAAGCTCTGGGCAATGAGGGGTGTTCTATCAAGGGACGAGCACACACAGATTCTTTCCCACGTACCAGGCAGAAAGCTAAGAGAATCTTAGCTAAACCTTGTTGATACAAAGCAGGAAAACATGCCAAGGCAGTTTGTCCCACTGCTGAAGAACTAGTACTGAGCCTCCTAATGCTCAGACTAAATCATTTTTCTTGTAAATCTTTTATCCGGTGATTTGGGTCCCAGCCTTCTTCTCACCAATCTGTCACATGCAGTGACTATGGAACCTGAAGCAGCTTATTTCCCTCTTCTCTTCCTGTCTTCTCCCCTTTGCCTATTGTATCTATTACATTTAAGGCATTACTTTAAACTGTGAATTGCCTTGTGTGCATTGGCGTAAAAGCTGTTTACAAAGCTTGTATGTGCCCATATACATTCAGAAAATAAATGTAGCACATTCATCCATCTATAAAACAAACATTTCATTGGTTTTCTTGTCTGATTTTCTTCAGTAGCCTAAATGATCACCCAAGTTAGAAAAAGTGGTACAGTTTAGGGAGGCCTTCCTCAACTTGGTGCCCTCCAGATGTTTTGGCCTGCAATCATTCCTGGTCATTGGCCATGTTAGTTGAGGCTGATAGGAGTTGAGGACCAAATTGTCTGAGGAGCACTGATTTAGGAGAAGGCATGCAAGTGCTGAACTGCCTTGTACACTATAGTGCAGGATGGATGAAGCCTTAGAGTGTTCCCCTTTGGCGCTGTTGTGCTTGCACCACAGTTATCACAGAGAAAGCCTATCACAGAGAAATAGGCTGTGATGCGAGCATTAAAGGCTTTGGAGTTGCGGGTTCATGTTTCTCTGAATGCCTGAAATTTGGCTTTGCATTATTCAAAGCACTGCTCTTGCTGAGCCTCCCCTCACTATGCATTACCTTTACTTTTGTATGCCTCCCAGCCATGAAAGATTCAAATTATGCAACTCTTCTTTCTGCTTGGGTGACCAGACCATCTCATTGCTATATTTACTTTTATCAGTGCACCTAACTTGCTCTTTGGCTGGTGATGCTGTTGGAACATTCAAAGCCGGCGGGCAGAGGATAGTAGAATGCGAGGCTGCCTGCGCAGAGGCTCTCACACTCTCTTTGATACATTCAGTGTGCTCTGCTGTGACTGCGTTCGAAGTGCTCACACACACAGTCAGCATTTGTGAGTGGGACTCTTCCTAGCTGTAGTAGAGAAAAGTTCCTCACTAGTTTTGAATCATCCACAGTTCGGAGAAGCAACCATACTGCAACCCTTAAGGCCACAATCCTATGCATGTTTTGACAGGAAAATAGAAGTCCTACATCTTTCAGCATACTGTGAAATCCTGGCAGTTGTAGGACTTTTTTTTCTACCTAAACATGAATAGGATTGTGGATTCAGCCAGGACATGGCTCTAGCCCAGGGCTGTCTAAGCCATTTTCTTGCCTGAAGGGAAAAAGAAGATCTCTGAGTTTAATACATGTGATGGGAGACCATCTTCCAGTACATCTGGAGGCAAGAAGTGAGCTCAAAGGCATGCAAGCAGACCGTGTGCAGCATGCACAGCTTTTCCACCACCACTTCCTGACTCCCAGTGTCTGCTACCTAAACCAGCTATAATGTTCTGTCTGATGGTAGGGCTGGTTTTGGCAATGTTCTAAAGCCTTAACATTGGGCACTTCAGTCCGATATGACTGTTGCTACCCTCTGAATTTAGGGGATTACAGACATCCAAGGGCTGAGGGTGGAAGGAATGCTATTCTATTTGGGCCGAACAATCTATCAATAAGTAAGAATGAAATAAGCAATACAATAGCATAGCAAAATCATCATCTGGGTTCTTCAGTTATCAAACTGCATCATGTGGAAGCAATGGTAGCAGATGACCACATCACAGAGAAAGAGAACTGATTGCTTGTTCTCTGCTCCCACATTCTAGGACTTCAATGGATGCCTAATAAATTGTACCCTGCCCCCACCAGCTCCACCTGATTTCTCTGCCTCACTTTCTGGAACCTGGCCCTGCTGGACCATGTGGTCTCCACACTGGGCGAATTCACTACAGCAGCTTCTTCTCCCTTGTGACTGCACGGGCAGTTGTCCACTGCAGTCTTGCAGAACTATGCATGTTATAATCAGAAGCAAGTCCCACTGTGTTTAATAGGACATACTTGCAGATAGTAGGTATGAATAGGATCCTGTTCACACTGAGTTTCTTGAAGATGAACCCTCCCCACTCCAGGAATTCCTGGATGTACAATAGATTTCCCTTTGTGGAGTGCATGAATTAGCTAAGCCACAAGAAGTCACACTGAAACATGGCCATCTCCATACTTCCCCATCTTTGGAATTCCCTCCCTAGGGAAATTCGCCTGATGCCATCTATTTTCTTTTTGGAGCCAGGCAAAGACAATTCTTTTTAGAAAAATTTTTAACGCTTAGCCCTTGAATGCTGTGACCATTTTTTATACTGCTATTATAGATGTTTTATATTGTTAGTGTTTTAATAGGCTTTAAAATGTGTTTTATTATATGTTAATATGTTTGATGTATTGTAAGCTGCCTAGGAAGGCCTCGGCAGTTATAGGCAACCTATAAATATGTGTGAATGAATGAATGAATGAAATGTGTAGGATGGTGAGGTTGCAAGCAGGCTGGAAATGGTTGTTCTTGGTAAAGGTTATAAGGCTATGGGAGAGGACCATGTTCCATTCATTCACCAGACAGCTCATTCAACTGTGGAAGCAGACAGGGCTCTGAGAGACTGCTGGATGAACAGGGCAGGAAAACAATGCTGCAGCTCTGACTGCTCCTCTAACTTCATAACTTTTTTGGAAAGATATCTGGGTTAAAGCATGGAATCTCTGCTTGTTCGTTTTATAGCCAAAAAAGCACTTCACTTAAGAGTGGCATTCCAAGATGTCAGAATGAACCCTTTGTACTGAATTTCAGCAAATATCACTGGGTTCTTTTCTCTCTATGACTGCATATTAACACTGCAAGGCACTGACAAATTGATTATACTAGAAATGAGCTGTTGCAGTATTGGTCCTTGATGAATGACAGGGCTCCCTAAGTGTCAAGAGATTCATTCCATCTTTACGGCCACTACAACTTTATGAATGGCAGAATGATGCCCACCTGCATTTTATTTGTTTCTCATTCTGCAGAAAAATCCCTATACTATTCCAGGGTGTCTTAAAAAGAAATGTAAAGGATCGATACTGGAAAAAAGTCCCATGGAATGGGCAAAATTTGCTGCTTATACCTAACCCCTCGTTTGAAAACATGCTTTTCTAATCCAATTTTTAGAATCAGAGTTTGGTGAAACCATCTTAATGAGCCTTCAGGAACTGTAGAAAATTGTTTGAGACAGGACGGTTCAAGTACTGCAGAGTCCCCTTGCTGCACCCTTGACTTGCATGCTTTCCTCTTCTCCCACCCCATCCTTGCCTTTCCACAAAGCACAGTGATTGGAGAACTGGTGGCAGAACATGCCCTTGGATTAGAAGGTGAACCTGTCAGTCACTCAGCTCCACTTCCTTCCCCACAATTCTTCATCAGCATTTTGAAGGGACAGGAAAGCCATATATTCTCTTTTGGAGGCATGTTTCTGTCTTCCTGAACATGAATGGAGTTGGATCCTTCATGCAGAATCCAGCTTCACTTCTGACAGTCTGAAGGGGCCAGATTGGCTAAGGTTTTAGGCAAAACTGATGTGCATTCCTTGTTGATACTACTTCCATTAGTGCAGGGATGAGCAGTCACCAAACAAAGTGGCACAACCTGCTCCCACTCTTGGCCGCATATCTTTGGCACTTTTCCTACCAGTGCTTGCTGCCATTAATTCCCAGTGGCCACCACTGCCAACCAACAGAGTGGGGAGCAGCTCCAAAATGATTGGAATGGTTCTAAGTGCCTGCCAGAATCTGTATGTGTGGACCAATAATCCACACTACATCTAAGCCTCTGTGGTGTTTCTTACTGCATCCAGATAAGTCCTGGTTGCAGGTAAGTCCAGCAGTGACCATAATTGAATTTTATGACCCATCCATGCAGGTTAAATCCATCCATTTCTCATGAGAATAATTTACTGACACATGTCCAGCTTATAAAACTTTATGAAAACAACTACTTAGCAGCTATTATTTATTGGATTAATTATTTATTACATTTATATGCCATTTTTTTCTTTTGCAAGGAGCCTAAGGCAGCTTCCATAGCCCTCCTGGTTTATCCTTATAGCAACCCTGTAGCTGTAGTGCACTGAGAAGTGGTCCCAAGTCACCCAGTGAGATTCATAGCCTGGCCCTCCAATTATTGCAGTACACTGTTTCTCTCCCTTATTTTCTATATGTATTTATTTTCTATCTTCCTTCCAATGACCTCAAGGCAGCATAGTCTCATGTCCTCCCCATTTTATCTTCACAAAGATCCTGTGAGATAGGTTAGCGTGAGAGACAGTGACAGGTCCAAGATCATCCAATGAGTTTCATGGCTGAACAGGCTTCAAAATGAGGTCTTCTCAGTCTAAAGCCAAGCCTCTAAATATTACACAGTAGTGGCTCTGATTTGCTGATTTAAGAAGACCTGGCTGGGAAACAAAGGAATATCTGTGTTACTTTTAAATCCAAGTAAACAAAAGTGGATTGAAAACAGTCATAGAAAAAAGCGAGAGACAAATAGAATGGCTCCGCATGTATTAGGTTCCCAGTGCATTCCAAGAATATATCTTTCACAAGTAAGTCTGCAACAGTGCAAAAATATACACTTTATGCTCAATGCGAGCACGCCATTGTTACATGCTGTCAAGTCATCTCTGATGTATGGTGGCCCAATGAAATAATGCCCTCCAAAATGCCCTCTCCTCAATAGTCCTGCTCAGCTATAGTACACTCAAGGCTATGGTCTCCTTTATGGAATTGATCCATTTCAATTTGGTCTTCTTTGTCTTCTTCCTTCGACCTTTCCTAGCATTATTGTCTTCTTCAGTAAGTCTTGCCTTCTCATGAGGTACCTGAATTATGACAGCTTCAGTTTCATCATTTTTGCTTCCAGGCAAAACTTATAGGCAGAATTTCCAGTCTTGGCTTGGACGCTCTTGCTTGCCTTTCTTGTCAGCCCAGGGTATTCACAAAGCTCTTTTCCAGCACCATGATTTGAATGCATACAGTTTTCCCCCTATCTGCTTTCTTCACTGTCCAGCTTTCAGATCCATACATGATGATAGCTAGTGTGCATAATCAGTTTATAATCAAGTATTTTTAATGTGTATTTATATCAATGCCTTGATAAAGCTCTGCTCTCAAAATGTACTGGGAACCTATTATATGTGTGACTGACTCCGTTGTCTTTGACTTTTCAGACCTCACCTGCCCAAACTGAATCATTGATGCCCCCTGAAAACATCTTATATGAGAAGGTGACACTGATATATAGCTTTGGATGGGAAGGGCTAACGCCTGTTGAATCAGACTGCAGGACCCTGTCAGGCAACAGAAGCAGCGTGGTTTGGCAGAAAAGAAAATAGGAGATAATCAACTTTCTGATTATCTTAATTAATGATTAATTAATTAATGATAATTAACTTCCTGAGTGGTGAATTATTCTTGTTGGAAGAAGACGAGACCATGTGCAGCCTAGGAAACCCATGGCTGGTTCCTCCTAATATGCTGAAGTGCAGCCAGGCCTGGTGTCAAGGGTTGGCATGGATAGGCACCTGCCAAGGTCCTTTACCTCAGAAGGGGCCACTCACTGGACTTGCTCTTCCTCTTCACCATTGCATCCTGCTTATTGATTTCCCTTTCCTCCTGGTCCAAGCCAAAAGGACGGTGAGAAGGAGGAGCAGTTGATGCTACTACATTTTTTCATGCTGGCTCTCCCTGTGTCCAACATTCAGATGGTAGTAATATTAAGCAACAGGTGTTGGTTCTCAATGGTAGTGAGAAGTTGGACTTACTACTGGAAGGGGGCATTGAGGGTATCTTGCTCAAGATCCCTCAAAAGACTGGAACCAGCACTGGGTGCAGTCCTCCAGCCTTTTTATGTTCTGCTTGTGTGATCCAAATTGTGACTGCTTAGTAGTTTAGGTGCTAGAAGATATCAATACAGTTAAGACTAAAAGAAAACTCTTGCAGCTCTTTTCCCCTTTGTGGTCTCACTACCGCAGGTACTAATTTCCTAGGTGTGTCTCTGCATTTCCATAAGTCTAGGATCCCTATGAACTAAACAAGGTTGTGCTGAATCCTCCTGCTAATTAGCACCTCCAACAGTAAAAGTCCATCCTTAGGATACCAAGAAGCTCAGGTCCCTTATCCCTTGCACCACTAGGGCAGTTCTCAGGCAGAAGGAGCTCCTGGTCTGATTCTTCCCCTTCCGTAATTCCTCCACAGTAGTGCATTGGAGGCAAAGCCAGGCATTTGGCTGGCCTTTTAGAGCTGCTGCCTCAAGCTTGGTTCACTCATCTGAGCAACTTGACAGTGGAAGTGGATGTCCTAACAACTTCTACACATTGTTGTGCTATGCCTTGCCTTCTATTTTGTGAGCCGATCCCTTCTGGAAGTCTCTCCGCACCAGGTCATGTCTTCAGTCTCTGGCCCTTTGCACTTGTGGTTGCTATGCTCAGGATCTGTCTCAAGTCACCCTTGGCCCCTCCTGTCCTCCTTTCTGCAAACTGACCTGGGTCTGTACTAGATTGCAATGTTCACTCCAGTCTTTGTCTAACTAACTGCTATAAGTTCAAAATCATTGTACTTGATGTGGCTTCTTGTTGAACCATGAAGTAGTTGGTCAGGAGCCAGCTATCTGTGGAGATGGATCTCATTATAACAGGTCTAGTGCAGTCTTCCCCATCCCCTTTTTGCATGTATAATTGGAATGTGGTGTTGTGGAGCAGGGACATGCTCAGGATAAGCAACTAGGCTTAACTGGAACAATAGACCATCAGTATTGCCTTCCTTAGGGCTCAGCTTTTCTTTCCTGCATTGGTCCCAAAGTCAGTGATTTTAAATGCCAAGCATTAGAAATTATAGGCCAATCATTACAATATGGTGAACATTGTCACATATAATTATGCACTGAATACATCTTTTTGAAACCTACAATTAATTGCCACTAATTCATATAATTGTGAAAGTAAACTATAGGAGTGAATGTCTCATTATAACGTCTTTCCAGTTTGATGAATACAACGTACTAATTGCAAAATGTTGAAAATTGTCCTTTCAATCTCAGATAAAGTCTAATGAATTCTAATTTAGTCAACACATTCTAGTTCTTTAAGGAATTGTAGCAGGTTTGTTTCCCCAAGTTCACTAAATATGAGGTAGGCAGAAACAGGATTGTCCCCACAGTCCATGATCTTCATGAGTTCAGCTAAAGGTGTGAATACAGCCTACATGGTACCAGTTGTACAATCACAAAATCTCTCCACAAAATGGAGTACTTTGCAAAGAGCAGATTCCCAATTGTATGCATAGCTATATGCATGCAAGTTCTTCAGTGAACGCACACTGAGTTTGAAGACAGTGAAAATAATCCCAGTGTCCTCTTCACGCATTCCGTATAACTGCCACCCAAAAATTTGGATGGTGTGAACTTGGTAACTCTGTCTTAAGAGGCAAGCCAAACTATTTCTTCCCCTGCTACATCCTAGCTGACACTTAAACCTAATCCCAGGAGCTGTGAAGAAACTTGAAGCAGCCATGGCAGCCATAGCCAAAGCTGAAGAGGCACGAGCCCGATGTCAGAGTCCAAGTCCATGCATTTATCCTAAACCTGCCAATCCAGAAGCACTGTACTGTGTGCCAATTCCAGGGGCGAATGTTGCACACCCCCACAACCTTCCAAGACTGCAATGCATATAACACATGGCAGTTCCAGTAATCTCCCCATGTTAGATTCCTGCA
The DNA here is from genome assembly GCF_004798865.1 of Varanus komodoensis. Classification (NCBI taxonomy): domain Eukaryota; kingdom Metazoa; phylum Chordata; class Lepidosauria; order Squamata; family Varanidae; genus Varanus; species Varanus komodoensis. The sequence goes on along the minus strand of NW_025336114.1, from coordinate 1,364,480 downwards.
TCCAATATCTGACCATGAAGTTTCTGGTTCAGGATTCAGAAGCAGTAATGATGAAATGAGTTTAAGCTGCTGTCATTCCAATATAATTGGCCAACCTTCTCCCCCACCCCCTGCCCCACCCTCATTTGAGTGAAGTGGAAAGTAGCGTGAGTGCCACGGCCCACACAACTCAAACGAAGGGATGTATCAAACCGCGAGATAGCAGAAAAATGATGAATGATTGCCTGGATACTGTATATCCTGAGTACTTGACTTCGTTATGGCAACACACTCTATAAACAGTCAAAATTAATGTCTGTGGCTAATGTTGAGCAATGGACCATTGAAGAAATATGTTTGCTCCCAGCAGACACAGCATTGCTTATGGACACAGATTCCTTGTAAAACTATCCCCTTTCCTGTTAGAGAAAAGGATACTTGAAACAGATCTGGTGAAATACATGTGGATCATTCTTAGAGGAATTATAGAATCGTTGAGTGAGAAGGAACCTCAGAGGTCATCTACTCCAGTGCAATGTCAATGCAGGAAATCCTGACCAGTGGCCATGCAACCTCTGCTTCAAACCTCAAATAAAACCGAGTCCACCCCATGCTGAGGCAGTCTCTTCCACTCTTGAAGAGGTGTGACCAGGAGCTTCATCTTTGTGCTAATCAGACTAAATTCCCTTTCTTGTAATTTCCATACACCCGTTTGGGTCCTATGCTCTGCGGCAGCAGATTTGCTGCTTGTATGTTCATTATGACGGGTTGCCTTTGAAAGATAAGATATAAATGCAAGGAAGGAAGGAAGGAAATTTGCTCCAATTATGTGATATCCCTGGATAGAGAAGACTTCAAAAAGAAAACTTCGCATATGTAAGTCTTTCACATAGGTCAGGGAAGGTGAGCCCTGCCTAGTTTGGCCTTCCCCATCCAGCCTGCAGAGCAGTATGCTAAGCATTCCCCACAGCGGTCAAAAGTGTGACACAGGCAAAGCCAACCAACTGCAGTGGAGGATGAAAGGATTTCTCCTGGGAGCAAGGGTGGCTTTGGTGCATGCTGGTGTTCCCTGGAAGGAGAACATAATTGGTTCAGCCTTCTTTGCTCTTTACTGAAAGGTGACTGAGAAGTAAGTCAAATTACCTGGCTTGGCTTGGCACCTTTCCCATTTTCCCTCACAGATTTGGTTTCTAGGGCTGGTTACTGCTACCATGTTCGTACAGGCCCAAGAACTAGCAGAGAGATAGTGGGCAATATAACTTATTCTTGCCCTACAGCTGAAATGACAGGGACCATTGTTTGAGGATCCCACTTCCTTCCCACTGTGAGAAGCCCCATCAAGGAGACCCACCTTCCTTCTCTAAGGATGTTCATCCTGAGTCCGGTTCCTCAGGGTTGGTAACAATATAACATCTGAGGACTGAAGCACACAAACACATTTGGGAGATTCCCCCTCCACGCACCCTTGTGATTTTAGCTCTTTACAGTCCAGGATGAGTGTGGGGGTGATTCAGCCTTCTCATGTGAGTCCAGAGTAGATCATGCAAATGATTTGGGCTGCAAACAGTGATCAGCAGCATGATGGTAAGCACATATTCATGTGAATAAAATCGGCAATATGCTCCTGTGGGAGAGTGCTCTGCTTTGTTCTGCTGCATTTATTATCCTTCATCATCCTTATTTTCCAGAATCTTATCATTCATGGGCAATCCACATGGACAGATCTGTAATTCTGCACAGCTTTATGCTTCAGAATGATGCACTATCATCTGCAATCAGTTCAGCCTGTATCTTGTAATTAATGACTTTAATCAGCTTGCACCATTTCTCTAGCCAGTTGTGTTTTGAGCCTAGAATCCCACTGGCTAGACTCTCTTCCATTCCTTTCATCCAGTCTGCATAATCTTTCAATTTTTTCTTCTAGCAGTCTTTCAGGATATGATAAATTACATCAAGGTCCCATTAAGTGTCGGCCTGGGTAGGCTTCCCCAAAGCGATCCAAATAGCATGCAGAGTTTCTGTACGAAGCATTATGCTAAAAAGAGACACATGGGTGGAAGGTGCTTACTAAGCTAAGGCTGTTCACACAATTCTAACCTCTGACAGAGCAGCATGTCAGTTCCAGCAGTTTCAGCTGCTAGAGAAGAACTCCCTGGAACTGCATTATTCCACAGCAGGGTCTAAAGACAGAAATGGTTCATCAAGGCAGGACTGAATGAAAGGAGTCTATGAAGCCAAGGCAGTATCACAGGATGGGGCAGATTCCAAGAAAGGAGGCCATTTCTGTAGCATGGGCAAAGTATAGAGACTGGAACAAGATCTGCATCAAGGTTCAAAGGCCTGCTCTTTGATACATTTTTAAAGCATTTAAAGTATTTGAAGTATTTTAAAAGCGTTGCTATAATAGCTAGAGCCTTAGACCTCCTGAGGAGAAAGAAAATATTATTTATTAGTATTTAAAACAGGTCAAATCCAGCCAGGTGAGCCTTACCTAAGAACTAGAGGTCCTACCCCAGACTGCTGCTTGGCTTCTGCTGTGTGGGGAGATTGTCAGCAGTAGCAGAGAACAAGGAAAGAACAAACAGACTCCACTGTGTTGATTGCCAGCTTGAGACAGCTGTGCTGCTACCCTGGGGAAAATGACAAAGTGAGATGCCCCTTAGGGAGTAGTTTGGGGGAAGACACGAGGTCAACAACTTGTTTATTTGTTTCCTCAGAGCCTCAGGTGATGGTGGGGATTATTTCTCCCCTCCTGAAGGCCTGTCTTGCAAGCAAGGCATGGGGCCAAGTGGGAAAATCTATGGGGACCCCACTTAATGCAGGGATGAGTAGAGGGAGATAATGGCATTGAGAAGGGCTAGCCAGGCAAGGGGAACATGGCCTGGACAGTTAATGAGCCAGTGTGGTGTAGTGGTTAAGAGCATGGGACTGGGACTCAGACGATCTGGGTTCTAGTCCCCACTCGGCCATGGAGCCAACTGGGGGACTTTGGGCTAGTCACAGACTCTCAGCCCAACCTACCTCACAGGGTTGTTGTTGTGGGGATAAGATGGAGGAGATGTAAGCTGCCTTGAGCCCTTTGTAGGAAAAAGGCAGGATATAGATAAAAATAAATAAATAAATAAATAAAATAATGACTGTGTCATGTTCTGGTTCTCCTCACACCTGCAGGCATGGTGGTTGGCCTCCAGACACTGCTTTGCAATGCCAGATCAGCCCAGAGTAAGACCTCACTCATCCATAGTTTAATGGTGGCTTTTGCCATCTGCAAGGGAGGGAACCTATTAAAATTGTCCAGACCTGGAGGCTAAGGGATCTGGACAGTTTCCAAAGGGTCCTTGAGGATTTTCCAGCTGATATGACTGGTGATTCTATCAATCCCTGGTTGCTCTCTGGGAGGCAAAGATGACCTGGGTGCTTGACACAATCATTCCTGGGTGCCCTCTCACTAGCAGAGCTTTCACAGTTCTGTGGTGCACTCTGGAGGTAAGAACAATGGAATAGTACAAGAGATGGCTTGAATGCAGATGGAGAAAAACTCCTAGTGGGTGCAATAGAGACCTGGTAAAGATCTATAGTCAAGTATATTTAGGAGTTGTGAGGCTGGAAAAGAAAGAATATCTCACTAGCTCTATCTAATCTTGCTGCCCAATGGAGCTCATTAGGGTCATCCTAATCTTAGATTAGGCCATCTTAGACCTGTCTGAGACTCACCATATTATATTTACTAGGCACTTCTGGGATAGAATCTCTTACAGAACACAGCCAGGTCTGGTTTTCTTGGAGAAATGTCAGGTAGTACTGCTTGAGGATGTCAATGAGGTGTTTTAGCAACCATGGCTGTACTGGATCCTTGACCTTCTTGTTGTATGAAAGCTATGAGGGAAGAAACAGAGAACCGGGCCGAGGGAGAGGATCAATACCTCTTTTTGAGAGAAAGTGGTGAGACCACTGCTAAAGAAACCTTTTCGGCTCCTGAAAGACATAAATGACTTCAGATTGATGTTGAATGTTCCCTTCCTGGGCAAGGTCTTTGAATGAGTTGGTGGCTGACCAACTCCATGCACTCTTGGGTGAGACTAATTATCTGAATCCATTTCAATCGAGGTGCAGACTAGGGGTTGGCACGGAAACAGATTTGGTCGCCCTGTCCAATGACCTGGGAGAATGAAAGAGCGTGGAGACAGAGGGAATGAGGGCTTGTTGATTGGCCATGGTTTTCTCAAGTGGATGTCTGAGTTTGGAATTCACATTGCAGTGAATTCTGCTCCTACGTGGAAGGTTGGCTCCAGAAGGTGGTGCTTGGAGGCTCAGTCCTGAGGACTCTTCACCAGGGAGCTCCTCGGGGGTCAGTCTTGTTTCCATACTATTCAGCATCTGCACTAAACCATGGAGCTGGGCTGTCCAGAGTTTTGGAGCATGTGGTCAGTATGCTACCAACACGCTGCTCTATTGTTCCTTTTCATTGTAAGCAGGGGCAACTGTGGATGTGCAAAACTGGTTGCCTGAAACTCCAAGGGAGGCCAGGAGGACACACCCCTCCCAAAGGGGCGCACCAAAGTGGCAAAGGTAGATATAAGATGCGAACATTACTTATTTTGTCATTTTATCCCCTTCATTAAAAATAATTCCTGGGAGGTAAGCTGGATAACAATAACAATACATACATACATACATACATATGGCAAAAATATAAGAATGGTTAAACAGCAGATAAAGGCATGTTTAAAAATGTAACTTCCCTCACCTGTCCCTTAAGAGGTTAGGAAAATCAGCTTGTTTCTGGTTTTAGTCTTTGGGTGCAATCCTATGACTACTAGACTTATCTTATCTAGAGAACCATAGGATAATTCAGAGCTCAAGTGCCTCCATCCCCTGCACTGAGCCTCACAAGGGATGTGGTTCTTTCTATGCTGACTGTGGCCCCAAGGGCACAAGATTGACCTCAGAGCCAGGGCTCTGGGGGACAGAGAAGGAAGGGAGAAGTGAGGCACCAGCATCCTACAAGGAATGCTAATGGTTCCTCCAGCTTCTTTCCTCATGAGTCTGTGTAGGTCAAAATTGAAAGAAGGGGTGGTGGTGGGAGACGCACTGATCTGACCTTCCCCTACTTTGCATCTCTTCTGCTTCCCAGTGGAAAGCTCTAATCTTCTGAGTTTGGAGGGTTATGGGCTGCCACACTTAGCTGAGTTGAGCTCTGAGCCCAATTTGAGGTGCTTGTTTCAATGTGGAAAGCCCTAAGTGGCTTGGGACCAGGATACCTGAAGGATCGCCTGCTCTTATATGTACCTACCTGACCCCAAAGATCAGGTTTGGAGGCCCTTCTGAAGGAACCATCCTCCAAGTTAAGGTTGCCTCCCACCTACAGAATAGCGTCGCAAAAACAGTTCCCCTGGTGCCTTCATTGCAATCTTTTCAGTGCCAGGTGAAAACAATGTTATTTTCCAGACATTTTAATAATTGATTTTTTTCTGTATAATTTTAAAGGAATTAAGTTTTATATAGTCTTAGAGCTTTAACTTCTATTGTTTTAATTTATCACACATTAATTCTCAGCTGTATATCACTGTGCATGGTTGTATATTGTTGTTTTATAGCTGTTACTTTATGTATATCACTGTTACATTGTTGTTACTTTATTGGTATATTGTGATGCTAGTTCATTGTTGTCAATTGCTATGTTGGAATCTGTCTAGAGAGTCCTAAGGGACTATTTGTGTGTGTGTATGTATGTATGTAGAGAGAGAGAGCGCAATGTGCTCTTTACCATTCAGTGAAAACCTAGTCATCCACTTAGGTGCCAGGTGTGCCTTCCTGGGAAGAGAATTCCCCAAATGGAATTCCATAATGGAGAATAACTTCTTCATGTTGCCACATACTTCATCTTGGACAATGTAGACATATGAAGGAAGGTTTCCAAAGAAAATGGCCAGGCTGATGTAAAAAGAGGCATTCTTTCAGTTATCCAGGTTCCATGTAGGACCTTAAAGATAAATACTAGCACTCTGAATTTTACTTGGAAATGGACCTGCCCTTATAACATTTCAAAAAGTATACCAAGTCAGTGTCTAGCTTGCATCTTGTTGAGGATAACTTATTTAAGTGAGTAGAGCAGCCAGTCAGAAACTTGATTTTTTTTTTTTAATCTTCCCCAAATTTCACATTAGTTAGACTGAAGCAGAGAAATATCAGTGCCATTTATTGAGCTGAACTGGTGGGTATACTAGTTGGATGTTCTTCAAGTTGTTCCTTTTTTCCACTCATTGATCCTAGGAACTCCCCAGGTGGTGGGCAGACTCATTACAAGTTCAGGCAGGATGTCCACATTCAGCACCAAGCTCTGCAGAGAAATCGGGCTGAGATGTTCTAACAGCAGTCTCAGTCCGGTTATTTGCAAGCGGTAGGACACAATGCTGCAAAAGCCTAAGTTATAACTGCCTTCTCCTGTCATGGCACTACTTCAGGTCATTAACTCTAGCAGTAGGAATCTTCTGTTTTTATGGAGTGACCACCAACTGGAGAAAATCAGCCTTTACTCTTGGCACTGTTCAGTTAGACATATTAAGCTACAGTCTGCCCAACAGTACCTATTAAAATGCAGAAAAGGTGACTGTGCACCATGGGCTAGTTACCTGTGCTTTCAAACTGATCTGTGAGCAATCTTGCTCCTGCTGCAGCTCCATTGTTTGCTGCAAAACATTCCTTCTTCCCCAGTATTATGCTATTTTACCACTGGTGATGCCTAGGATCTACAGCAGGGTCAGGACTGATAAAGCACAAAGAAAAGTTCTTACATATCATAGCGCTAAGTAATGCCCAACTCCCCTGCAGTGATCCTCAGCAAAGGAAGCTGTATTGTGCCACTGATCTCACTTAAGAAAAAAGAAAGCTTCGAAACATACAGCAGTAATTTTAGATCATTCTGCCATTTGTTGCCTACAACTTTGCAAGAGTAACTAGATTTCATGACAGGCAGTGGTAGGCCAGCTCTAACGAAATCTCACTCTCTTCACAAAATGTATGAATTTTCCTTCTTCCTTTGCATCTTTTCCAGGCTAGAAACAAAAAGCTCAGACTGGAAAAATTTCACTCCTGCTGTGCAGATAATTCTGTTTCTTGTGGCATTCTAAGGCCTATTTACGGACTCTAGGTGTGACTGTAGCAGTATGGTTGGCGAATATCACTTTAGGGATTTGTCAGCTACCATCTAACAACAGCACTGAAACTTTGGCTTGTAACTTAGCATGCATTTCATCGATTGAAAATGAATTTGAAAAAGGGCAAATTTTTACTATCAGGCAGACATGCCTTGAATTTCAAATGGTTTTTTTTCTCTGTCCCTCCCCTTAGCTTTATAATTACAGATGCGAACTTTACAATTCCGGGTTCAAATAATGGCAAAGTTAAAAGTTCTCTGATGTGGATCGGAGGAAGAAAAAGCAAAATGCATTTGCAATGCATATTTATTAAGGATATTGGTGGTTGAAGTCAGTTTCAATCACTGGAGTTATATTCTGTAGTTTATCTGCTTGGGAACTTTATCTCTAATGAAAAAAGAGAGAATAATAATGAAGGAAAAACAGTACAAAACTGGTTGCTGTCAGTGCGCGTCTGCTTTTCATTCAGAAAAGGTTATTGTGCAGAGTTTTATCAGTATGATAGAGGAAGTTACAATAATATATTATCCAGGGCACAAATTTGAACAGAAGTCTTCGTGAGGTGCAGTTCCACTTAGGTGATGCAGCAAAGGCAATTTTAGAATGTTTTATTGATGAGCACCAGGAGAAGATGGCTTTTAAGGCATGGCCCTGCTTTTGAGAAACAGCTCCTTTCTCTCTCCTTCTCTTATAGATATGAAATCTTTGTGCAGGGTTCAGGTTATCACAAGACTTGCACTTCCTTTGAGCCTTCTTGAACTCCTCGAGGTTTTATCCATAATGCACTTTCCTGTAGTTTTGCAAAGGAAGCCAGTCTTAGAGACTACTTCGTGTTTTTTAATGTAGTGATTAACAGAATGAGACGTAAGCCAGAAAGTGTGTAGTTCTTGCCATAGGCATGAACTCGCTGTGGCTATGTGCCTTTAGGTTAACCTCAGTCTCTGTCTGCCCAAACCGTATTTTCCCGTTAGGGCAAATAAGGCAGTAGTTTAAAATTGGGTGGGGTAGCTAATACCTAAAGAAACAGAAACAACCTTCAAATTGATTTTGATAGATTAGGAAACATGACAGAAAATGATAGGAAGAAATTTGACAGGTACAAGTACAAAATACTTTCGTTATGAAACAGTAATCAAAAGGACAGGGATATGATGGGAGATACTTGGCTTGGCAATACTTGTAATCCAAACAGACCTTGGTGTTGCAGTTGCTAGAAAGTTGTATTCAGGATTCTGTCCTTATTTCTGTCACCTCTTACTGTTGCTTTTGGTCTGTCCTTAGCAATTTGTGAATATTTCTTGTGTCATCCATCTAGGCTTTTTCTGCCTTTTTGCTACAGGAATGGTTGTTTTGCCCACTTCCCCAACAATATCTCAGCACTATGCTTCTGTTAGTGATTTTTGTCACCTTCACACTGATTTTGATATTGCATGTTTGTAGTCTCTATGGCAAAATGCCCTGGCCTTGTTTTGACAACAAGAATAGAGATTTCCCATCCTTTATTTTCAGTTACGTAGTTTGATTTCTACATTTGATGTCCATGTGTACAACCATCTGATTGGTGTCTATATCTGTAGGACACAAAAATGGATTTGAGTTACAGAAAAACAATTTTGGTTGAATATCAGGCATAACTTCCTAAGAGCAGGACAGGCAGACAAAGAATCAACTGCCTAGGCAGAGGGAGGGTTCTTTACACTGGAGATATTCAGGCAGACACTAGAAAACCTCTGTCATGCAAGCTTTAAGCTGGATTCTGTGCTGAGCAAGGGGTTCGGCACTATGGCCTAAATGACCTCTCCTACTTAATTCTATGATTCTGTTTTTAAATTTTAGTTTCTACAAAGGGAAAAAAGGATTAATGTAATTCCTTTGAAGAAATTACTTTTATTAATATTGTTTCTGAGCTGTACTTCGTGACTTAAATTATTACTCATACAAAGTTGAGGCCATAGTCCCATTCATTTTGTAATATGATGACCAATACAGATGAAAATGTCAGGTTGCATGTCGAGTCAACTTGAAAGCTTATTGCTCAGACAACTGCATATCAGAACAGTACAAAATAATTAAAGCACAAACAGTTAATCATGATTGAACACATTGCATACATAATTGGTGAGTCCAACTATAATTTAAAATCAAATAATAAAATTACACTGCAATTACTGACAGAATTAGCAATCATAGATTTAACTAAGCCATCCATAAAAGGTTGCATCTAGAATGAACGGTCACCCTTACAATCAATAACATCAGATAAAGTAAATTTGCAACAAATATCTTCAGCTATTACTGTGATTTTTTTCCTCGCCACTCAGCTAGTTAGAAGAAGTAATCTGTCATTCAGTATTAATTATAAATATGTTTCTTTCCTCCAAGGAAATTAAGAAGGGAAACCACTGTTTGAAATGTACAACACCCTTGTGAGGCAGAATAGGCTGACAGATGATTACCCAATATATTTTCTGGCTGTGTAGACATTTAAATCTGGGTCTCTCTACTCCTAGGCCAACACTCTATTATACCACACAGACTCCAAAGTGGAAATAGAAAGGCCACAAGGTAACTGAGATGTTTCTTCATGTCAAAACCCAAGGAAACAGCCAGTTTTTGTCACAGAAAGACTATCCAGAAAAGTCCTCTGCTTAAGGTTTTAAAGAGTTTCACCCAGTATAGGCATGGCCATGCTAGATGAATTGTAAGAGATTCTGTGTTCATAAGAATGCTCAAGAACATGTGGTGAGTAGCTGCTTTGGTTCTGAGACAGTCATGGGAATGCTAAGCAGGTCTGGCCCTGCAAGCTGTGCGCCTGTAATGCTAAGTGCAGATTTACGCAAGCCGTCCTCAGCCTTTATCGTGTATGTCTGGTCAAAATAATCCCAGGAAGGAAGGCTGGAAGTCTTCTGCCCTGGAAAGTTGCTGCTAATCAGAAGGGAGAGTACCAGGATAGAGAAAGCAATTGCTCAACTCATTATAAGCCCACTTCATACATCCTTAAGAAACAACCTTAAGGATGTAAGGAAGTGGGGAGAGCACTCTGCCATAATTTTCCACAGAGAAGGCCCTCCTCCTTCCTGTGACCAATAGACCTCCCTCTGAGGTGGCATTCAGAGGAAGGCCCCAGGTGTGCATTGGAATGTCCAGGGACATTGTGGTGGAGAGATGTCTTCCACCAGGTACTGTGGTCCCAAACCATGTAGGGTTTTATAAGTAAAAAACACAGTGCCTTGAACTGGGCTTGGAAGTGTATAGGCAACCAATGCAAGCAGTCCAGAACTGATCTTATATATGATCATCTGGTCCCAGTCATCAGTCTGACGGCCACAGTTTGCATAAGCTGCTTCTTCTAAACTATCTCACACAGAGCACTTTGGAGTAGAGATTACCAGAGCATAGACTACCAAAGCCAAGCTATCCTTGTCCACATAGGGGCATAGCTGAGCCACCAGCTGAAGGCACTGTATGCAGCTGAGGCCACCTGAGCCTCAAGAGGCAAAGATAGGTCAAGCTGCATCCTCAAGCTATGAACGCACTACAAACCTGCTCCCATCCAGAACAGGTTGAACACCTTCTATTTGCCCACCAACTGCCAACCAAACAGCATCTTGTCTGGATTCAGTTTCAGTTTGTTAGCCCTCATCCAGAACATTGTTGCAGCCAGTGTCCAGTGTAACACAGCCACAGCCTCACCTGATGGGGATGAAGAAAAGACACTGCATATCATCAGCCTCCTGATGGGTATGCACTCCGAATCCTTTTCTATATCAAGTCTTTCAGTACCCAAACTCAGCCTGAACCCCCACTGAAATGGATCCAGCTAATTAGTTTCAACCAAGAGTACCTGGAACTGCTTGGCCATCTCTTTACCATAGATAAATGGAGTATTTTATACCAGGACTGCTCTATCAACAAAGCAAACGTGGTGAACTTTCCACATGTGTCCCTTGATTTTAAGTTTGTAAATTGAAGACAGGAGGAATTCCTGCTTTTATTTTCCATAATGGGTGAATCCGTTGCATGGGACCAAGACACAGAGATATAGCTCTGGACTTGCAAAGTAGGAAGATGCAGAGGCTAACCCAGAAGATTAAAGCTATCCGTTTCTCAGTCCACAGTCTGAAGCAAAGATTTATGGCCAGATTTGCTCATCAGTCAGACGTGTGATGTATAATTCAACCCCAAGAGAGGCACATGTCCATACACCACTGGGAGCCAGCAGTCTAACCAGAAAATAGAGCTCCCCGGTACCCTTGGCTGCTGACCTCTAGAAACGCATCACCCTTTGCATTTTTAATATTATAAGCCTCAACAGTAATAATGAAAGGTCTGTCTGTCCTGTTAGTGAAGCTTCTGCCTTATTCCCACCTAAGAGTCTGTCTATTTAGCTTTGTCCTGGGGGGAGCCAGATGACTCTTTTCCTTTTTGCTTTACCACCTCGGAGTGCAATTACATTAACACTGGTGTCCCTAGTGAATTAACACATTACACTATTTACAGTTTATTTCTCATTCAGAAATGTAGTCTATACTAGATGTTAACATGATAGCTTGATTGATGTGCAGGCAAGTCTAATTGTTAGAATGTCAGAAGTAATTTCACTGTAGACCCTGTTCAGCACACTAATGTGCTCATGTGCAGACTAGAAGCTTGGGCTGGAGCTACAGGTTTTTTGTTTTGCTTTTGGTTGTCCACCAAACCAAAGATGTCCACCAGCCACAAGTAAAATGGTGGTACAATGTGTCATGTCCTCCCTGGAGAAATCCTCTTCAGAGGACAATCTGAACCTTTCTGAGCCAGATATGCCAGCAAATAAGTCATTTTAGGAGCTCTGGACTGATTAAGAATATCTTGTGGCCTTGGGAGAGTATACGAATTCAGGCTTTCCCCTGGAGAGGTGGAAGCTGTGCTTCTGAATCAGAAGGAGTGTTGAAAAGCCCCCAAGAATGCTGCTGCCTAAGTACAAGGGCCATGACAAGATTTAGCAGTGTCTGTTTACAGAAAGTCTTCTCACAGCCACATATGAGCAAGGTCAGGGCCTCCTCATGAGTCAGACATCTTACCTGCTGCTTAGCTGGAGCAGACCCTCTGTGAGCTCAGGAAGCCAGGATCTCCAGCTTGCAGGGCCTCATTTTGGCAATCAGACACAGAAGATCCTAAATCAATGAGACTATTTTACAGCAAGGAATTCCATGACAATACCTTTAGAGTTCAAAACCACATATAGAAGGTGACAGTTCCTATTGACTTTAAGAAAGTGGTCACAACCCCCTAAATGCTCTTTTGTACTCTTCCAAAAGTGGTGGCCACTGTTTTTTTTTTTTTCCTCAGCATTTTCCAGAGAACATACAAATAGCTTTTCTTTATAAGCCATTTAAACCAGGGTTTTTTGCCCTATTTTCTTTGCAAGAGTAAGCGTGTATCTTTTATAAGCCTTTTTTTCTGTGGGTTCCTTTCTCTATCTTCTTCTGCTTTTAGTTACAAGGTGGCCTGCACCTTGCAATTTTGAAACCCCCCCCCATTTGTTTGTTTGTTTAGTAAACTTATATTCCGCCCCATTCGCCAAAGCCTCGGGGCGGCTTACAAACATAAATAAATATCATCAGTACAATTAATTATAAAATTGGAGTCATCCTGGCCAAAGTTATTAAAATCAATAAATAATATTAACAATTAAAATAACATTTAAATAAAAAGGTCTTGGCCTGGTGCCAAAAAGTAAATAACGACGGTGCCAGGTGGACCTCTCTGGGGAGCGCATTCCATAGGTTGGGTGCCACGGCAGAGAAAGCCCTCCTCTGGGTACTCACCCTCCTAATGTTTAGTGTGATATAGCTAAAAATAGCTGATCATACTTTTCTAGAAGTTAAAAAAATCATGAAAATACGGAGAGGCCCTGGAAGACAACACCATTGCATAAACCCCCACAAACTCTTGAGTAAAGAATCCTGAGTGTGTAATAAATTCCTCATACACAGAAGTTCAGTGTGAGAGAAGCACCATGGGAATTGTTGTTCCTCAATTTAATCCTCCAACACTTCAGTGATATTTGGAAGACTGCAATTATGTTGTGTACAGGTCCAGTCATGGAAGGATTTTTACCACAAAAATCTCTCAGGTGAAATAGTTTGGTGGGAAGCACACACAACATTCAACTGGACACATGTGTGAAGTTGCGCAGCTTAAAGTTGTGCTCATGCAAGCTGCTTTTCCATAGGCTCATCCTACGGCGCGGTTAGAAATATACTTGCTACAAAAGCAAGTACATTTTCTTTGTGACACATTCTTTCCCTTTCGATTCAGTTTCAAGGCATTTCAGTTCTCTTTGGAGCTACAAAACAACAATCAAGTACTTTGCACATAAAAAATAACTGTTGAACCAAAGCAGGGTTTTCAGAGCATATTTCAGGGAAGCATGAAGTATAGTAATGGGGCATCTAACTATCCTGGCATTCGTTGGGGGACCAACTCTGCCACGCATGATCTCTTCAGGAAATCTCCTTACTTGCTTTGCTGACTCTGTTGTTCAAAGGGTGGAAGAAGGAATGAGAAGACCAGCCATCTTTGCCTTTATCTGATTAATAGAGTAGCATTAACTGAGGTGAAAGGAGCAGAAACTTTGGGGAAGGTTCCTACTGCAATATCATGCTTGAGTACTTGATTTAAGAAAGATTAAAGCTGAATGTTCTCAAAACATATATCTTGGATGTCAGGAAAGCAGATTTTAATAAACTGTGAGAAAGATAGGTTTATGTACTGGGAAAGCATAAGAGAAAGAGAAATTTTAGCAAGATGGAAGTTTCTAAAAAGGAGATCCTAAAGGTGCTATTAGAAATATTCTCAATGAGGGGAAATAGAAACCACACAATTTGATTTAGGGAACAAAAGAACCCAATGTACACAAAAAGCTTATTTCAATTTCAAATTTCAAAAATTCTATGAAATTTTTTTAAAAAAGAACAAGAGAGAGAGAGCGAGAGGAAAAAAGACACATTAGTGAAAGGAAGGACAGGGTACTAAGGAAATGTAAAGACTCAGAATTGCAGATAAGGTGTCAGGAAAGCAAAAGCTCAGAATGCACTGTGTTTGACAAGGAATGCTAAAAATAACAAAAAGGGCTTCTTCAGATATGTTCAAAATAAAAAGAGGGCACAATAAATGGTAGATCAGGTTTCAAGCAAAGATGACACAATGCTGGCAGATGACAAAGGAAAGGTGGAACTGCTGAACTCCTATTTTGGCTCCACCATCTCCTGAAAGAGATCTATAGACCACATGCGATAAACAGGTTGAAAGGATATGAGTGCAGTTTAAGATTGACAGAAAAATGGTTGAAGAATATTGAAACACCTTAAATGAGTTCATGTCCCCAGGTCTAGATAAATTGCATTCAGTGGTGTTGAAAGAGCTAGTAGCCTGATTTACACCAGTCCTATACCAATGACACTGACTTCCAGTCTATTTATGGACCCAAGACAAGGTTTTGGTGCTTACCTATAAAGCCCTATTTTAGCCTTCCCCAAACCGACATCCTTCAGGTGCGTTGGAGTGCAATTCCCAACATGCTCCTGTCAGCCATGGTGGGAGTTGTAGTACAGGTTTGGGTACAGGCTGTCCTATACAACTTAAGGTCAGAATATCTGAATGACTGCCTCCCACCATGTTAACTCATCCTTCAGCTGCAATTATCTTCTTGTATGTTCTATCACCAAAATAGATTTGGTCAATGGGGATGCAGGACACAGTCTTTCCTTATGGCAGCTTGGTTTTGGAACACCTTCTCAAGAGAATTGAATGGGGGGGGGGGATTTTTTTAATTTTAATTTAAGACAGAAGGTTTCTAGTCTGCTTTGGTTGAATATTCTGCTTTACTTTTGTTATTTTCTAAATTTGAGGGGTTTTGTATCTTGTTGTTGTAAGTTGCCAGGATGGTGATAGGTTCTAAAATGCTTCATTGTATAAATAAAACATGAGTAAACTCTGTAGTCATTGGGGTAAAGCTTGGTCAATGGTGATCAGCACTGGAAACATAATCTTGAAAATTTCATGGGTCACACTGCAGCCAGACATGCCAGGTCTGAAGCACAGTGCCAGTTGCACTTTTCTCTTCCAGAATATAAACTTGCCCATCATATTCTTTGCTCTTTCTTTCTTTCTTTCTTTTTCATAAGTTCAGAAGTCCCATTTGATGAATTACCAGACAGCCTCATTAACTGCAAAGCTTTGTCAGTTCTCTCCAAGCAATCAGACTGTTAGTTAGACCCAAAGAGCAAATGGAAAGCTAAAGAGGAAGCCAAGCACAACATTATTAATCCTGTGGTATGGATCGGCATTTGTCAACTATATTGAAGTTTGTTGCACTGAATAGAGCCCCAGAGACCACTCAATTACTTTATCTCTTAGCAATTAGGAACCTTTTCCCTCAGCTCAATCTGCTAACCCAAGGAGAAAGGGAGGGCAGAGGGAAAACGGGGATGAGATTAACAGTACAAATCCATGACCTTTTTCTGCACAGGGATCTGTTAAAAGAAGAGTACATTGTTTTCTTAATGTGTACTTTATTTAAGACAGTGGATATAACCACTTCATTTTGCTTTAATGCAAAAGCCTCCCTTTCCTTTTTTTCACATTTCCATTCAGCAGACCCACCAGCACATTTTTCTCAATGGAGACTGGTCTCCCTTTCTGATACTTTTGAAACTGGTCTCTTGCATCAGCTTTTGTCCTTTTCTTCTGCATGCCTAGAAATGTACTTAACCCATCTGATGAAGGCATCAGGTTGAGAAAGGCTGCCCTAATCAGTCTTAAAGCAAGACAACATGGACTGCATTTTTTCTGCCGAAAGTAAAATATTTTCTATTAAATGGAGTGAGAATAATTCAAAATGTGGAAGAAGCTTTTGGCCCAGCATAATAAGAAACTGGGAGTGGGAAGTTCAAGGTCTGAGTTCTGAGCTTAGATTTCCTTTCATCTCCATAGAAAACTCCATGAAGAAATGACTCAGGCCCAACTAGATCTTCTTGGAGAAGCCCAGAGGATAAAGTTGAAGATCACCTAGACATTTGCTTGCTGATGATTCTTTTGCTTGCATGTTGCTTACAGGCAAAGAAAATGATAGCAAAAGCATTTCTTTGGTGCTGACATCCATTATTTCATGTCCTTGATAGATCAGTAGTAGTGCCATGGATTGAAAATGCCGATATGAATCACAGTCCAAGCTAGACAGCTGTGCAAGAATGCAATTCAGTGCTTAGGCAGCGTCTCCTTCAAACTTTCAAATGAGGCATTTGCATATTGCTCTGTGGCTTTTGTCTTCATCATCATTATATGAAATTTAGAATATGTTTCTATTGCTTAGCTAGAGCAGTCTCCAAAGCCAGCAGAAAACTTTCCATAATTGAATTTTGCATGGAAATCCTGAAGCTAGCTCAGAAAATGCCAATAGATTGTAAGGGTCAGCACAAATGTTCAAAGAGCAGGAGGGGCATTTATAAAACATATCTGGCTCCATAGTTAACTGAATGATGATGGTGATGATGATACTGACTGTATCTGATACTCATCTCATTTTTTCCCCCAACAGAGCAAAAATGGCTGGAATTTTTGTTACGTATCATGCCAAAACTTAACAATCATACACAACAATATAAGATGGCCTTCTCCAACCTGATTTTCTCCAGATGTTTTGAATGACATCTCCCACCATCCTTTAGCATTGACCATGCTGACTGGGGCTAATAGGAATTAGAATCGAAAATGTATTTTTTTTAAAGAGGGGAGTATTCTAAGTAATGTTTGGAATAGAGACTTACTGGAAGAGCTGGCAAGGTGGGCTTTTGGTTTTTCCTGTATTCCTTTTGTTTTTTCCTGATGCTTGCAAATAAAAGCCATTGCACTCCTTAAGTGCCATATTCTTCATGTTTTATCAATTCATATTAATTGATGACATGGCACTGCTTCATTCTAGGAACTATAGAGGGGTAGGAATGACAGCCCACATTAATCAGTGTGACTGCCATTCCCCCCCACCCCCAAAAATGCCACAGGAATTTTGCTATTTGTTTGGTATACAAACTATGCATGCAACTCAGCTACTTGTAAGGGAAGTGTCCTCAGAGAGAGAGAGAGAGAGAGAGAGAGAGAGAGAGAGAGAGAAACCCTTCTGGCTCCAGAGGAGGTTGAAGGAACAAAATAAAATGAAGCTGCCTTAGCCCTTATTCCCACAAAACAAAACCCAGTACAAGTTGCATCATGGGGTCATTTTTGACCCCAGTAGGAAGTGCCTCTGGCAAGAAAATGCTGAATCTGAAAATGTTTTGTTCTGCCTGAAATTTTCCTCAAAGGGTAGCAATCAGTGTAAGACCTAATTTCAACTACCAGCAAGTGCTGGTAATTTAAGGTTTAATCCTTCCTGAGTCTATGTATGCATAACAATGGTGAGCCTGCTGACTTTTTCTCTGCATAAAATTACTTTAGCCTGTGAATAAGAAGGAGAAGGAGAAGATGAAGACGTGGCAGAAGCGGTGATGGTGGCGGAAATCATAGTAGATGATTTTAATTCTTTTTCCTGGAGCTTTTATGTAGCTTAGAATCTTAGCTTTTAAATGAGATCAAGATGAACCTTGCCTTGTACTTTTTGGGGTGGGCGGTCTTGTTAGAGCTGTAAAAGTACCCATACCATCTATTCCTATGGAGCTTCAGGAATACTTTTATGCTCTATGTATGTTTTACTATTTTTTTTTTAAAGAAGATAGCTGAAATTGGGGGGGGGGTGTTTTATAGTAGGAACAGTAGGTACTTTGTGACAATGTGCTTGAACAATGAGTAAGTAGGACTACTCATGTGAAAATTACAGTGCAGAATGTGAATTAGGGGGATTCCAGTTACCCTGACTGTGAGAATGGGCACACGAGATTGAGATGACATCTGTGATACAGCTTTAAATAGAACAGTTTCACCATCCATATAGGAATGGAGCTTTAGCCAACACACCGTCTCACTGAAATAACAGCTGTCACATCCACTGGTTCAAACTTACTGGTCTAATCCACGCTCCTTAACCTGTGGCCTAAACTGGATATCATACAAATTGGAAATGTAGCATCATCTCTTTTGAAGAATATTATTGTAGAAAGCCTAAGAGCTAACTTTGGACAAATCTACAAGATTCACTTTACGCAGTTGTAGATATCAGAGTGTTTTCCACGCTACATTGGTCCCAGAAATAGAATCCTCCTAAAACACAACTTTAAGCAGCAAGCATTTCCAGAGTCTTGAATTATGCTAACCACCACTTATCTAAATTATTATATTAACTGGAACAGGGGGTGGGGGATCACACATACAATTTAGCAGAGGGAAAAAGCAACAAATCCAAGAAGAAAAATTGGTGTTTTACTGAAAAAAGAAGCTAGAAATTTAGTAGCAATAAACACTTGGGTGAAATTAAAGGTCTTTTTTATTATTGGAAGTTTAGAAGTAATTTATATTTTCAGAATGCTGATACATATTTTTAAAGACACACACACTGCGTTTATACAAATGAGCTTTTGATCTTTTCTTTCTTGAATAGCTACAGGCCAACATGCACACGGTTCTCTTTCATATAAACGGAGTTTTTAAGGGTGGGCTTCCTTTTTCATCTCAGTGGTTGGCTTTATATCCTGAGAGCCAGAGTGGCACAGTGATGAGAATGTTGCATGGGGACTCTGGAGATATGAATTCTATTCCCACACAGCCATGGAGCTTGCTGGGTGACTTGGGGCCAGTCACATACTCTAAATTACCATAAGATTGTCCTTACGAGGATAAAATGGAAAGGGGGAGAAACTTGTAAGCCTCCTTTGTTTCCTTGCAAGAAGAAACAAAAGGCAGGATATAAATATAATGTAATCAAATGTTATGCAATCATACAACCTTCAGTGAAGATAAGCAGGAGATTCTCTGTGGGTAGGGAAGCTTCACCTATATGAAGGATGGGAAGCTGTCCAAGCTCTTACATACATTGTTTTGAAAGTGTCCAGCTTTGTCTTTTAAAAATCACTCTAGAGTACACATGGGCCACAAGCCATGGGGACATAAGATGAGCCATACAGAATCAGGTCAAGAGTAGGCATTCTGTCCACACCGTGGCCACCCAGCTGCCCACAAAAAATCACAAGCAGGACATGAATGCAACAGCAGACCTTCACTGATAATGGTACATATAGATATATTGCCTCTGTTACTGGAGGTGCCATATAGCCATCAGGGCTAATAATCATTAATAGCTTTCTTACATCTCTCCAATCCTCCTTTAAAACCATCCAAATTAGTGGATAGCACTTCATCTTGTAGAAGTGAATTTTATACTTTATGCATGATGTGAGGAATTATATCCTGTTATATGTGCTGAATCTCCAACGAATCAGCTCCATGGGATGACTCAGATTCAGTGGAGGGCCAGGATCTCTTCTTAATCATCCCAGAGTACAGGACATGGAAAAATGGGCTTAAGTTTCAGGAAATCAGATTCTAGCTGACTATTATTGCAGTGTAGCAGTGGAACCACTTTCCTCGGGAGGTCATGGGCTGTTCCACACTGGAGGCATCCAAGAGGCAGTGGGACTGCCATTGATCAGGGATGCTTTAACTCGGAGTCCTTCACTGAGCGGGAGTTGGACTCAAAGCCCTTATAGGCCCCTTCCAATTCCAATATTCTATGACTTTGAGTTGTATTCATAGGATAGAAAAGGCTCCATATGCACCACGGATAATTCTGTATACTGCTTCTTGTCTTCCTTTGCTCACCATTCATTCATTCATTCATTCATTCATTCATTCATTCATTCATAAATTGAGAAACCCAGATGTTGCAAGCTTTCCTGATTGGACAGTTGCTCCAACCCTTTGATCATTTTAGTTGTCCCAAAGTAGGAACATAGCAAGGGGACTCAGCCCCACTGTACCTACTTTAGAGTAAAAAAGTAAAGACAATATAACTGTACACATACATTTAAGGGCACAATCCTATGCATGTTTAGACAGAGAAAGGCTTTCAGTGTTAAGTATGCCTTAGTACCCATTTTTTGTCATAAAATAAACAACGAAACATTTTTTCTGACTTTTTTACACAGAGTTTTATGAATGCAAGTAAGTTCCTGTTTGCTTTCTCTTTGCTTCCATTTCTTATGCATATGCAAGAGCTTCTAATTAAAATTATCTAATTATGGTCACTCACTAGTTGCAGGTTAGTGATCAAGACAGTGGTGTGCTAATGACTGACAAAAGAGCTTTTAAGAATAAATTTGTGAAGGATTGGTCTACTAATGGCAGCTATTCACCATGATAGCTAAATGGCACATCTATTGTCAGAGGTCATATACTTCTGAAGACCTGATGCTGGAAACAAACTATGGGGAGATCAATAAGCTAGGCTACTTGTCAGTGCATAGAGGTGCCACCAGAATGCAAGGTTCTAGGGAATGAATGTGGGGTGATTCACTGTCATGTCACATGGCACTCATTCCAATCTGTCAACGTCACTTTACTTCTTGCAACATACCCCTGTTTTATCACAGCTTTTTATATGGCATAGCTTTTTCTGGGGTCTTTCTATCTAGGTATCAACATCTGCGTGTTACAGTACCGTTTGGGAGCCAGGATGAGTGGCTCCAGTAGGCTGCCGGGCCTGTGTGGAGAAGAAGAATCCCATCAGACTTCAGCAAAACTAGAATATCCTTCAGCCATTGTCCATGACTTCTTTCTATCTCTGTCTCTCTGATATGCAAATACCGCCTCCCCCCCCCTTTGAAAAAATAAAGTCTACAGTGTCTTTTCAAGCCTTCCCAATTGTCTCCTTTGTCCAAGAATGTTGCTCAAGAAACATCTGGCTGAAGCACTTATTTACTCAGAACTAAATCAGATTATCATTAGTGGTCTTACTTACAATTAAATCATCTTTACTTCAATGGAGATAACGCATGGGGTAATCCAGACTACAGGGGCTTATACTTGCTTGCTTTGGGGTGAAAGAGAATTAGGGTGCTGGTTGCACTAGCTTCATTCCATGGGGACTGAGAGTACAGAAGCAAATGGTTGTTGTTGTTGTTATGTGCCATCAAGTTGTCTCTGATATATGGTGACACTATGAATGAAAGTCCTCCAAAATGTCCTATTCGTGACAACTCTGCTCAGCTTTTCTAAATTCAAGACTGTAGCTTCCCTTCTGGAATCTGCAGCACCCTTTCTCCTCTATGATTCTTGTCAGAAGGATGGGATTTATTTTTCCGCTTTTCAGTGCACAGTCTCCTCTCTTTCACTCCTTCATGCCTTTGCATAACTAATTGCGCGAACAAACGAACAAAAACAAAAGAATCTTAGAGGAGATTTCCCTGCATATAACCTCTTTCCAACTGCTCCAACCTCTCCCACAATTGCTTTTCTATGTGACACAAGCTCACATTTTCAAATAAGATGCATTCATATTTTGATGTATTCACTGGCATGTGACACAACTGTGATAAATGTCTTTTGCATAACACAACAACTGTGTTGCCTTATAAATAGATAATGTAGATCTCTCTTGTGTGGAATATGACAAGTTCTACATTTGAGGACTCGCTGAGCTTTCTTGGGTAGATGCTTGGCCTCATGCCACTGAATTCTGGCAGAAAATGTGTTCTGCAGTGGTACGGGGGCATGGCTCCATGAATTTAGCTAGGTCAGCTCCACAGGCAAGTGCAGTCAGTACTGAAATATCCAAACACAGCAGGAGAAAGAGAACGCAGATATTTGGAAGCTGCTGCACACCGCCACTGGATGAAAATGGTCTACTCATAAGTAGAATTTTACTCATTTCTACACCTTTACTCATGAAGACTGCTTGTTCCTCAAGTAGGCTGAGATTACAGTTTTAAGAACTCATGCTTTATTGTGTTAGGTGACAACCTATGCAAGTCCTGAGGGGAAAGTACAAAGGTCAGCTGCCCAGAGGGTTCCCCTGGTTTCCTTCAGAGTTCCTTTGCACAGTCAGCTTCTCTGTAATGTTCCATTTGAGGGGCTCCAGCTCATTCTCTGAAGAGAAGTCCTCCAGAGTTAGCAAGGCACAATGAGATGTTCATTCCAGTATGCCACAATTTCCAGTTGTGTGTTCCCAATCAAAAGTTTGACAGGTTACAATGGCCATGAGAGAGGGGTATTTATTCGTGGTAACCCATCAAAGAAAGCCTTTCTTTCCTCTTACTTTTCCAGACCTACTAAAAGTCTCTGTGGTAGTGCTGTAATTAGTGTCCCTGCTGACCACTGTAAGTTAATTTAGTTTTCTGTGGTATTAAACTGACTTTCGATCAGTGTTTTGCTAAAAATGGCTTGTGGATTTTATTGTATAATATTTTATTGAGTTTTAATCCATAAAATACCTCTATCAGGCATCTTTTAATAAATAACATAAAAATATCACAGCATGCAAAATGGCTTTTGTAATTCCATCCCACAGCTTTGCTTTGCCTCTATCCAAGACTAATTGCTGTGTATGCGTTTGTAGATAGGACTACTGGGGAGTTTTGGGACCAGGGGGTGTCTGGCACATTCTAAGATGCAAAAAACTCAGTAGTTTCCTTTCCCCTTTCTTTTTTACCATATCTCATTGGAGTACTTCTTCACTAGTGCAGTCCTTCACATACCTTGCAAGTCTTGGTTTTATTTTAAACTTGCAGTTCAAGGACTAGTAGGGTTTTTTCCCCTCTTTCTTTTTCAGGAGTATTTATTTTCTATGGAGTTCTCCAATTCCTTGTGTGAGATTCTTAACAAGAGATGCTGAGTCAATACCAGAAACTTCCTTCATGCACAGCAGATAGAACCTTTATCCTTGTGGCCTGAAAGGGGTAGTGAACATGACCTTTGCTTTGAAAATGTCAAATAATCTCTCTCTGTCTCACTCCCTCTCTCTCTGCTAGTATCTCCACCTGTATTACAATGTTTCTTCCTAGCAACTTATTAAAAACCTGGGTAAAGCAATTGGTCAAGGAAAAGAGCAACAAATGTTCTAGTAAACCCAAGGGATGATTGACTTGGTCAGTTTCACTTTTTCTTGCATTCAGATGTTTAAAATCTCAAGTTCTTTGTCTCCTGAATGTGAAGAACTTTGTAAATTTTGGAAAAAACAAAATTCTTACTCATCTGCCCTGGTCACATCAATAGGTAGTGGTATGTACAGCATAGTGGAGATCATGAAATGTATCTTGTTATATAGGTATTGAGGAGCCTGTCAGAAAAAAATGGGTTGGAACCACAGTGCAATGCTAGTGTGGATGAATACACTGGAATTCATACCCAGACTTTTAGGAGCAAGGTACTGAAAGCCCTGGGCTCTGATGGAAGAATCTTTCTATTTCAGCTTCTCCCACATTTATTTATTTTTAATCACAATTTCTTTGGTCACAGGCATTGAAAGCTTCCATATACCACAAATGTTGGGAAATTCTTTTCAAAACCAGATTGAAAAAAAATTATCCATGGATGATATCCCTCACCCAGTTGTTGTAATGGCAGTGGAGGTTTCATGATGACAAGCACACTATTTCAGCTTATGGAAATACAGAAAATACTGAAAACTGACTTTCCTATGAATGCCAAGAATATGTTACTGAGTATTGAACCAGATACCGTTCCAAAGATTATGATAGAGTTATTTAAATATATGATAACAGCAGCTAGAGTAATAATTGCCTCAAAGTGGGAAGCTGAAGATTGCCCAACTGTCAAAGATTGGAAAAACAAACTAGCAGAGTAGGCAACAATGGTGAAATTAAATGTATTAATAGAGGACCAGTTAAAGAATTTACTCAGAGATGGAAAGCTTATTATGAGAAATTAAATTAAAGTGTGTGTGTGTGTGTGTGTGATATATATTTGAATATATATATAACAAATGTCACTGATCCTCATTTTAATGTTATAATTAAGCAATGTTGTAATTTATAATCTAATTTTATGGACTGTATGAAGTTTTGACTGAGAATTGAATGGTTTGGATGGGTCTGTGGCCGACGGAGATTTTTGCTTGTTTATGAATGCGTTTAAATGTTGATATTACATGCTATATCTGTGGAATGACCTGTTGCACTTTTCTTTCCTATATATTTCCTTCTTTTTTATTGCACCTTATGAAAATATGTTTGTAAAAAAAAGGAATGGAAATAAAAGTCCCAACAGGATAGGAACCAGGATTGATTGATCCATCAGAACAGATCCATTAGAAGGCTGATATAGGGCACAAGCTAAGATGGCTGTCCAAAGGCTAGAATTTGGCTGCTGAGCAGACAAGCATCCGTACCTGATCCAGAAGCATCTGTACTAATGCCAGGTCAGGAAGCCACTGCAGCAGATGCAGGTAGAACCAGAAGCACATGGGTGTCTCTCGATCACCTGTGATCACCCAGGGTTTGCAGGTAATGAATTCCCTGGGTAAGGGCCTCTCCTGGATTTGAAGTGACTCAGTGAAACCTAGTTACCTGCTCCTGACTGTAATCTGTATAATGTGATGGGACTGGATCTAGGATCTGCCTTCTGTAAGAGGCAGGAATCATCTATCTGTTTTAGGTGAGTTCTTCGCACTCACCCAACATCTCACTCCATTTGGCAGGGTTTCTTGACTCTTTTAGGAGGTCTGCTTTGCAAAGAAAATGGCAAATTCACTTTTGATAATGCAGTTGATTCAGCTTAATTCTGGATCCAGCCATTGGATTAGACTGGAGGATCTAGCTTGGAACCCAACCCTAGACTCTGACTGCTGACTCATTACTCTGTGCTTGTAATTTCTACTTTTCAGCTCTGAAGATACTTATGGACCAGCTATAGAAGGAACAATCAAGAGGTGGGACCTGGGAGAACAATTCTGCCCCTGCCTAATCTGCTTGGTGGTCTACAATCTTCATGCTCCTGGCAGCAATGCAAGAAAGGTTGCCTTTCCCAGTCCCTTCAACTGGAAAAGGGAGCTTTAAAGTCCCCTACTCATCTCTTGTCTGCTCTTTACTCAGATTCGTGTAACCAATCCTGTCAAAGAAGCATAACTTTTGAGGCATGGATGCTCACTTCCTTTGAGAAAAGCTTAGAATTATGGCAATGTATAGAATTACCTTTGCTGCTAGTGGTGGAACACTGAAGAAAGTCAATAAATGGAATGATATACAGTCACACATTTCCATCTCCATTCCTTTTTGGGGTGTTTAGGGGTGGGGGAAGTCTGCCTTATTTACACAAAGTCCTTTTTCCTTGGCTATAAAAAGCTGGTAAGGAAAATGTTTTTTGATGACTATAAAGCATGGTGGCTGAGATCTCAGCTGTAATGGAAGGTATATGTATCATATAGCAGCAATAAGAATAGCTGATGTGTACATAAACTTCCTCTAAAGCCAGCATAAGCCTCAAAAGGAGGCTGAGCATCCAAACAAGCACAGTGAGTGGGCAATGCTGCCTCATAACATCCTTTGTCTTATGCAATCTCCCCCCTCTCCCCCTTCTTGCATGCACACACGCACACACAAACACACCTGCACATGTAGGTTTCTTTTTGTATTGATTAAATTGTAGTGATAAAATATAAATCCAGTATACTCAGCAAAGACAGCTTTACTGCTCTATTGTGCTGATTATTACAGAAAGTATAAATTGGGTCATAATTCTAAAGAGACATAAAAAATCCATAGGCGACCCAATGTTATTCCTTCAAAATAGTGTTTATGAAATCTTCAAGAGAAGATCAATATCTTAGCATGCACACATTCTGCATTTCAGGCCTTTGCTCACAGTGTAATCCTGCACACATCTATTCAGAAGTAAATTCTATTGAGTTCAATAAGACTTACTCACAAGAAAGTGCATATACTATACATTGAACAGGACAATGGGCTCTGTGGACATATATTAGTATTCCTACCAGCAGTGTCAGGAATGAGGAAGACTATATATTACTGACGCTCTTTTCTCCTGCTTCCTGATATCTATGATGGGTACAGGATAAATCAAATGATCAGAACCTTTTAATGAAAAGCTTGAATACTTACAGGTAATCTACTTTCCTTTCTGGAGAAGGCTATAGGTTGGTGCTAGACCCATAGCACCAACTATAGCTATGACAGATCAGCATATTTCTGGTTCATGCCAATTTCAAGCCTGTGTGTTCATCAGTCTGTTTTATGTTATTTTAGCATTCTTCTACATTGATAAAAGTTACATGAAAAATCAGCATTCTTTTTGAATGCATTCTGAAAGCATTTTAAAAATAGACCTATTCAATGTATTGCAACCTAAACTACATATTTCCTATGCATTGTACTGTAAAAGTTGCAGGTTTTTTTTGTTTTCGTTTTGTTTTTGAGATGAGAATTGCATCAAAAAATTTCAGTGCAAAAATCAAAGGGTAACAATGTTCCAATCTGTCTGTTTGTCTGAGAAATGTGAATTAGGTTGATTTGTTTAAAAATGTTATGTTTGCTCTCTCATTTCTGGTGAAAGTTTATCCCAACTAGGAAAGTGCTGTACCTGAGACCCAAAAAGATGCATTCAAACCTTATTGATAGGATTAAGTTTTGGTCTCGTCTTATCTTTCAAGCTACTTTTGGAATTTGGGCCTTAAAAGCTGGGTAATTTTCCTTCCAATCCTGCAGAGATTTGAGACTAATTAGCACTTAATGAAAGAAGCTAGGAAGCCTCTTTCCACATTGCGGAAACAATGTGGCAATGGGAGGTCTCATGTAGTAGGGTCTTGTAGGGTCGTGAGAAAGAAGCCCGTAAGTCTCTGAGGACAGCTTGGATGGTAGGATGGCCCCTGCATTGCCCTGCTCACACAATCCCACCCTTCCTAGCAAGAGCATGGGAACCGGACAGGAAAAAAACCTTCTGTGCCACTGTCAATAATGACATTTCCCCCAGAGATGCTCAGTCAACGAACTGTGTACACACATAATTGAGCTTCTGAGTGGACATCATATTTCTGGCATTTATTTGCCTCCTTCCAGTGTGTGAGGCTCGACTTTCATCGTGTTTGCTTGGCCCTGCTTATTTGCTCTGCAGGCACCTCTCTCTGGCCTGCCTGCGTGGCCTGGCCTGCGGCAGGCCAGTGGAGGCCCATCCTTGCCTTGGGGTGGGGATTCAGCAGGGAGGCCTTTTGTTCTCTCGGTGCCCCTAGCATGCTCCACAGCCGGCCTGTGAAATAGAGTGAACACAGTCGATCAACCCCAGCAGTGAAGTATGTGGCACCTTATTAGGTACTGATGGCACAGCAGTATGGCATCACTGTAGGTCACCATTCAAACACTGCAACTTCTCTTACGGTGTGAGGGAAAGCAGAGATCAGCATGCTAGTTTCTCTCCTCCATCGTATCATCATGCCTGTCTCCACTGCGCTGCAGCTGTTGGGGCACAGTTCTTCAGGGGAAGCTTCCTCCCCACCCCCGATCTCCAGGAATGTCCATGGGTGAAGAAGGCTCCCAGAATGTGGGTCTCCTGGACTGACCAGGCTTCTTTTCCATGCTTATCCCTGGTCTAGATCAAGATCTTGTCCATGAATGCTTGCAGGAATGCTAGCATGCACCTTCGTTGCACTGAATGTCAGGCTCATTCTCCCACTCAGTGTGCAATCCCCATGCACCAAGCATGACGTGTGTGACCCATGGGCAATGCTAGACCCATGTCGCTGCTGCCACCTGCGGTATGTGCGCAGTGCTTGCAAACACATCACATGTGTAGCCCCCTGCCTAAACTGTGTGGAAAGGGGAATATGCATGGATCTCCCCCATCCTCAGAGAGCACCCTCTGTCCTGCTCAAAAAATATGCTTGACCTCCACCTGTCCAGTTTCAACAGAGGTGTCTGTGTTGCTGGCAGCCTAGCTGGAGTGGAATGATGGTTTGCACAGAACCCTCCTCCTTCCATGATGTGTGCAGAAGTGGGACTCTGCTTGCACAGTGGGTGTGTGGATGGAGGTTGGCATGTATGCAATCTAGCCTCACCTGTAAATACACAACAGTAGACTCATTTACTGCCAAACACCCATGCAAATGCTTGGCATGAAACACACTGGATCTGACAGAAGGCAGAAAACTTCTAGAGTCCAGGGAGCCAAGAAAATACAATGGATTCCCACCCCGAAACCAGATTCCTCATGCATTGCTACTCCCAGCATCACTTTCCACATACTGAAGTGGATCAATGCCCTGCCATGGATGCAAGAGATAATACAATCCATGTTGTAAAATAGCTTTAAGTACTTATGTTTGCTGGCCAGTAAGACCAGCTTTACCTTTAAGCATACAGAGATGGTTGCTTCAGGCTGTAAGTGAAAGGTCCTTTGGAGAAGGCAATAGTGGCAGGGCACTCACAGTTCCTCTTTGTGTTGGGAGACAGAGATGTGTGTTCCAGCCTGTCGTATTGCTGGCAGCAAAGTAAGACTAAACTGCAGTTCCAGCTGTTTCTCATGGAGAGCAAGGGTGTGGTAATTTGTCCATCTCAAGCAGCAAAAGGTCTTGGGCCAGCCCTGTTGACCAATCAAGACACATATGGGGTGGTATATGAGGGAAGTTGTGTTCTCCTTGACAACTGAATCACTCCCCAAAGAAGAATGAAAAAGAATGGTATTGAAAGATAATTAGGAAATAGTTTCATTTTCTGGTTTTTGAGGGAAGTAACTTTTTGAGCTCCAGAACTTCAGTTAACTTCCATTCTGTTTTGTATTATATAATTTATTTCTTGCCATCTCACATCACTGGTATATAGAATATTATCTTATGCACATTTTAAATTGTGCTATTTCCACACTTCATAGATCTTATGAAAAAATATTACCATTCTCTATCAACCTCCCGCCATTAAATCATTATGAAATATCTTTTGTTATTCAGGATTCACTTGTCTCAGCTGGCTCAGTCTTGTGGCTGGAGGCAGGAAAGATGCTGAATTTTATGGAGCAACTTGTGCAATACACAGACTCATAAGAATCAAGGGACTAAATCAAATCATTTTCCTTATAGGCTGGGGAGAAAGAAAATAGGAATTGGGGAGAAAAACTTCTTGTTGTTATTCTTTTTAAAGTGAAGAAATGCAAATAATCAGTCTGTTGGAGATAGTTCTTGGTTGTCCCATGGGTTTTAGCTACTCCTGCTTAAGAGCAGAAGGTTTTAGTACTTCTAGAGGGATAGTCTTCCACAAACTACAGCTGAAGACAGATGTAATGTAAAAGTGGTTTTATTGCATAATCTTCAGCTGGGCTGAGAGACTAGTTTTATTGCTGGAATGACAGAAGTCAGTTCAAAAAGTCAGTCCTTATTCTTCACTACCTGAGGAACATTAATGATATGCTCAGCAGCCAGATAACCCGACAAGGAAGCAAAACACCTTCCTTCCATATCAAGAAACTAGCTGGCAGGATTTTTCTTAGCTTATAGCTTGTAGGACTTTTTTTCTCAGTCTAACTATGCATAAGATTGTGCCCTTAGAAACACTGTACAAGTAATCCTGGAAAAATTTGATTCTACCAGTTGTTTCTTGTAAGTAATCAACTAGCCAGGTTTTTATTTGCATTCATAATATGCAATATGAATTCAGACTAAATATTGAGCTGGGTAGATAACTACTTACTGGAAATAGCATACTGTTTTGTCAGGCCTCACAACTGTGTACCTTCATGGTAAATTATATGACTGTAAATTTGCATTCTTATATCTATGTATTTTTTAAAAAAATCTCTTACTTGGCTAGCAGTGTGGATTTCTGGTCTGATGTTTAACCAACCAACCAAGGTTGTCAGACATGTGTTTTCAGATTGCTTTTGTCACCCTGTGGGATGACCTTTGCCAGAAGAAAGATGGGAATGTGTCCCTGTTGGTTCTCCTGTACCTCTCAGTGGCTTTTGATACCATCAACCATGGCACCCTTCTGGATAGGCTAGTTGAGTTGGGAGTTAGAGACACGTTTCACAATGGAGCCATTCCTACCTGACCAGCTGATTCCAGAAGGAGGTGCTGGGGAATTATGGCTGTGTGCCATGGCAAGTATGCCATGGACTACTGCAGGGTTCCATTCCCCCCCCGATGCTGTTCAACGTCTACATGAAACCACTGGGAGAGATTATCCTGAGGTTTGGGCTGAAGGGTCACTAGTACACTTAGCTCTACCTCTCCTTTTCATCTAATCCAGGTGAGGCAGTGATAGGTTAGAACCAGTGTTTGGCCAGGGTGATGGGCTGGATGAGGGCCAAAAAACTGAAGCTTAATCCAGATAAGATGGAGATGCTCTTGGTAGGTGGCTCCTCTGCCCAGGTGGATGATATTTGCCCTAACTTGGATGGGGTTACACTCCCCGTAAGGGATAGGGTTTGGAGTTTGAAGGTGCTCCTGGACTCAGAGTTGTCTCTGGAGTGCCAGGTGGGTTCTGTGGCCAGGAGTATCTTCTATCAACTTTGGTTGAAATATCAACTATGCCCATACCTGGGTGGGCAGAACCTAGCAACAGTAATTTATGCCTCTGTAACCTTGTATTTGAACTACTGCAACGTGCTTTATGTGGGGCTGGCCTTGAAACCTGTCCAGATATTTCAACTGGTACAGAACAGGCAACTTCCCTACTAACAAGGACTGGCAGGCAAGATCATATAATGCCAGTTCTTTATCATTTACATTGGTTACCGACTGAAGTCTGGGCATGGTTTAAGGTGCTCACATGGACATATAAAGGTGTAAATGGTTCAGTGCCTGGATATTTGAAGGAGTGTCTCCTCCCATATATGCCTAGCTGGATCACCCCCTGAGTTCTTTCTCTGAGAGCCACCTCTAAAAGATGGAAGACAGGTGGCCACAAGGGAAAGGGCCATTTCAGTTGTGGTGGCCCAATTGTGGAATCAGCTCCCCAGACAGGTGTGCCTTTTGGCGCCTGGCTAAAACCTTTTTATTTTCCCAGAATTTTAATTGCTTAAAATTGCTATTTTATACTATGCTTCATTTATACTGTTGTTGGGCTGCTGTGGGTTGTTTATTGTTCATCTATCTATCTATCTATCTATCTATCTATCTATCTATCTTTAATTGGATATTGGACTGGTGTGTTATAACCAATACCATATTTATATATACTATGTTGTAGTTTTTAGCTTAGTTGAAAATTCTTCAGAGAGCCATTTGGCTAATGTGGATGATACATAAAAGTTTTATTGAATAAATGAAATAAATAAATGTGTTACCTGAAGGAAAAAAGACTATTTCAGGACCAGTGTGGTGGTTTCTCTTTTACATAAGAGAGCATTCAAATAAGCACCCTCCCCCTCCCCTGCAGCCTGAGGTGGTACTTTCCAGCAAGAGCAGTGCATGTTGAACTCTGCCAATCGTGTAGCTCTACACGAACTTAGAAACATAGAAAACAGAGCGAGTCAGAAGGGGTCTCCCAGGCCATCTAGTCTGACCTCCGGCACCAGCTGGCTCCGCTCATGACATGCCCACCATGTGGACGTCCAGCCTATCCTTGAACACCCGCACCAATGGGGCCTCAATGACCTCTTGTGGAACTTCCCAGGAGCTATCTTTGCAAGGCATGTCTCTGTTGTACTTTTTGCCTAGTATGTATGTATGTATGTATGTATGTATGTATGTATGTATTTAAAACATTTTTATGCCTCCCCATCCCAACAAAGCCTCAGGGTGGCTCACAACAAAAACAAAATACATAAATATAACAATTAAACAGTAAAAATATTAAAACCTGGTGCATCTCAGCTTAAAAATTTTTTAAATCCTATAAATACAAATAAATTAACAATTAAAATGAGTTTCAAATAAAAAGGTCTTAGCCTGGCACTGAAAAACAAAGAATAAATAATGATGGCGCCAGGCGGAACTCTCTGGGGAGCACATTCCATAGATGGGGCGCCACTGCAGAGAAGGCCCTCCTCCGGGTACTCACCCTCCTAATATCATTCACAGAGGGTTCCTGGAGAAGGGCATCTGTAGCTGATCTCAAGGGCAGGAGGGCATATATGGATGCAAGCGTTCCTTTAGATACCCAGGTCCCAAGCTGTTGAGGGCTTTATAGGTCATAACCAACACCTTGAACTGGGCCCAGGCTTCAATCGGGAGCCAGTGGAGCTGACAGAGAACTGGGGTTATATGAGAACAATGCCCAGTCTCCGTCAGCATCCTGGCAGCTCTATTCTGCACCAACTGAAGTATCCAGACCATCTTCAAGGGTAGCC
Source organism: Varanus komodoensis (assembly GCF_004798865.1). Classification (NCBI taxonomy): domain Eukaryota; kingdom Metazoa; phylum Chordata; class Lepidosauria; order Squamata; family Varanidae; genus Varanus; species Varanus komodoensis. The sequence continues at coordinate 1,332,129 of NW_025336114.1, read as the reverse complement.
CCACATAGAGCGTGTTACAGAAATCTAATCGGGAAGTTACCAGCGCGTGTGTCACTGTCGCCAGGCAGTCATTATCCAGGAAGGGACGCAGCTGATGGATCAGCCGAAGCTGAAGGAAGGCGCGGACCAGCGCACCAAACGGCCCCACCTCCATCCGCACCATAGTACATGGTGATGCTTTAATTAAGAAATATATGTAATTTTGCCAATTTGCATTTATAGTGAAATAAGTCTCTCTAGAGATGCAACAACCCATGAAAAGATTTCTCCTAATGGGTTTGCTCTTGTTCTTTTTCATGAAAGTTATTCTGTTCACCTTTTCTTGAAACGCTCTGGACTTGTGTCCTTCAGAACCATCTTAGTTCACCCAATCACTTCTTCTTCTCCTTTAAAAGAAAAATTAAATTCCACTACTACTTCAGAAATGAGGGGAATAAAATATTTACTATTGCCATTATCAGTGACTGTAAGCGAAAATGTGCCTCTGTCCTTGGCTTGCTTATCAATGTTTCCCTATCAAGAACAATATCTATGGAAAGGTGCAATGCACATTCCAAATACAATCTGGAAGGAAAACAACAGGAGAGAAGGAATATCCTTGTCTCTCTTCACCGGAAAGGTCACTTTGATTGTCTGGTGCTTCGAAAGACCAATTCATCTTCCCAAGGAAATGCAGATGCACTTTGCCAATTAACCCTTAGCATGTCTTCTTCAGTGTAGTGAATTACCATACTGCCAAAAAATAGCACAATCCATCGGGAAGTTTTACTGGACATCAGTACTTAATCTTGACTTATTTTGCCACTCGGCATGGCTTCTCTCTCTCTCTTCCCCACTTATTTGAAAACATTTACGTCACTTTATACCTTCCCCCAAAGGCACTCAACATATTACCTTGTTAAACATCACAATGCAGCCTTCCCTAACCTGGCTTTCTTCAGATATGTTGAACCCACCATTCCCAGCCAAAACAGTCAATAACCATGGAAATAATGGGATTAGTAGTCCACCAACTCTCAAAGGTACCAGTTGGAGAAGGCTGTCCTAATAAAAGCAATAAAAACAATCAGAACTCAATAATATCTTTCAGGTAATTAAAAATCGAGTTCAAAAGTAATAAAAGAGGATAAGGAGATCATGGAGAAGATGAATGAAGCCTTTTCATCTGTCTTCACTACAGAAGATATATGGCAGGTACCATGAAAAGTCATATTTCAGGAAGGGAGTCTGAAGTACTTGGGCAAGTAATGACGAGAAAAGATGAAGTTCTCAACCTTTTTGAAAAACTGAAAAGTCCAGTTTATTTGCATTCTAGAGTTCATAAGGAACTCAAATATGAAATTACTGATCTTATAAGGTGGAATCGGGGAATCTGATTAACTTAATATCTGTTCTGGTAAATTGGTTGAAAGTCTTATTAAAGATAAAATTATTTGACATATAGGAGGGCAAGGCTTGCTGGGTGGGAAAAACCACCTGGCTTTCACAAAGACAAGTTGTGTCTAACCAACCTCAGAGTTTTGTGAGAGCATCAGTAAGCGTGTGGATGGAGATGCTCCAGTAAACAATTTTTTTGGACTTCCAAAAGGCTTTCAACAAGGTCTCTTACCAAAGACTCCTTAGCAAACTTAGCAGTAATGGAATAAGAGAGGAGCTCCTCTTCTGGATCAGTAACTTGTTAAAGAAAACAAAGACAGTAAGAATAAGTGACAAGTTAACTCAGTTGATGGGTATAAACAGTGGGGTCCCACAGGGATCTGCACTGCAACCAGTGATCTGGAATCAATATGCTCATAGAATAGTAGAGTTGAAAGGGGCTTACAGGGCCATTGAGTCCAATAGTCTGCTCAGTGCAGGAGTCCAGGTTTAAGCATCCCTAACAGATGGCTGTCTGTTAGGTGCCCTTGAATGCCTGTAATGCTGGAGATACCATGACCTCCTTAGGTAACTGGTTGCATTGCTGTACTGCTCTAACAGTAAGGAAGCTTTTCCTTTTAAGTGTTTTAAGTGCTATATTTCCCTCAGTTTTCCAGGATAAACATGCTCAGTTCTTTCAATCTTTCCTCATAAGGCTTGTTTCCAGAGCTCTGATCATCTTTGTTGCTCTCCTCTGAACTCTCTCCAGCTTGTCTGCATCTTTCTTGATGTATGGTGCTCACAAATGGACATAGTAGTCAAGATTGGGCCAAACTAGTACTGAATAGAGGAGAAGCAGTACCTCATATAGTACTGCTATTACTATATATTTCTATATAGTATATTTATAGTATATTTCTATTAATGAACTCCAAAGGATGTTACCTGATCAAAACATGAGCTCCAGTTGGTTTGGCAGAATTTGTTCTTATTTTGAAGTGCTTGATTTATTATCTGTTCCAGAATTTTCTCAGGGATTGATGCCAGAATAACAAGTCTGTAGCTCTCAGAATCTCCCTGGTACCCATTTGAAGATAGGGACAATTAGAAGTGAGTTGTGAGCAACCAAATTGCTGGTAACACCATATTATTGGTGTTAAAACCATGAGGGATTGTGAGGCATTCCAAAAGGATCTCTTCAGGCCGGGAGACTGGGAATTAAACTGGCAAATACGGTTCAATGTAAGCAAGTGTAAAGTGATGCATCTAGGGTCAAAGAATCCCCACTTAAAATATTAGATTAAAAAAATATATATTGTAAATTTGAAAAAAACAAAAAACAAAAAAACAGAGGCACTTATTGTGTGTGTATGTATCTTTACAAAATAAAGTATTACAGTTTTACTACATGAGATTTGAATGACTGTTAAAATGAATACATTTATATTATTAAACTCATATGTTTTATGTATAACAAAATACATTACTATTATTAAGGATAATTTTGCATAATCTTCAGTGATGGAAGCCCAACTATCCATGTGGTTGTATAAATGTGGTTAAGTGTGAGCAAGTATACAGTGATGAATTCTGAAGCAAAATAATAATAATAATAATAATAATAATAATAATAATAATAATAATAATAATATATCCCCCAAAAGTCAAACTCCATATTAGGCAAAATCAACAAAAGGCACTAAAGGGAAAACTGTCAAGGTCATAATTCATTTTTACAAATCAAAGCTGAGGCCACACTTAGAATCCTGGGTACCTTTCTGCTCACTGCACCTGCAAAAGGATATTATAGAGTTGGAAGAGGTGCAGAAAATGTCAACCAACATGATGAAATGCTTGGAGCAACTTCCTTGTCATAGAAGGTTACAAAATCTGGGATTGCTTAGTTTAGAAGAAGGTAAGGAGAGACATGATAATGGTGCACAAAATTATGCATGACGTGGAGAAAGTGGATAAGGAGACTTTTTTGCTTTTTCATGATACTAGAATGTGGGGGGGGGGGTCCCATGAAACTGACTGGTGGAAATTCAGGACACAGAAAAGGATGCTCTTCTTCATTCAATGCATAGCTATATGAGTTCATGAGATGCCATGATGGCCACTAATTTGGATGGCTTGAAAGGGGCATTGGGCATGGAATACCTCAATGGCTGTGCTAGTCCTGATGACTATGGGCTAGCTCCAGTAGCAGAGTCAGTACGCCTATGTACACCAGTTGCTGGGGAATGTAGACAGAAGTGTACTCCTACTGTCATATCCTGTCTGTGGGTTTCCTGTGGAGTCTTGTTGGCCACTGTCTGACCTGAAAGCTGGACTAGATGGACCATTGGTCTGATCTATCAGGACTCTTGTAATGTTTGCATAGATGGAGATGCTGCCTGATTTCTTGGTGCATCTGGACATCAGGTCTGACCAATGCTTTCCCCATAATCCCAACTAGGGTGGGTGGATCTGTCTGGTTTCCTTTATCCCAATTCAAGCCTTGCTTGTTTGTTTGTTGGTTTGAAATCTCAAGTTCTTTGTCTCCCAAATGTGAACTGTGTATATTTGAATAGCATTTTATAGGTATAAAGTGAACAGGCAGGCTCCTCTATCTCTGCTGACCAAATCCATTTAGAACCATTATGTATCTGCCTGCTATGTAGCTGTTAAATATGAGAAACCTGTAGAAAAAAGAGCTGGCAACCCTAATTCACCGCTAACACAATTAAATATTCAGAAATTCAACCCCAGACTTTTAAGGACTAAGCACTCAAACCTCAAGGCCTGGATGAACTAATCCATCAGCTTTCATCTCAGGTTTTTGTCCCTGCTTTTTTGTCCTGAATACTGAGAACTTTGCACAGTTTAGAAAAGTCTTAGCAAAACTGAACTGAACTGAAATGTCTGTGCTTTCCTTGTCCTTTTATACTAAGGGACTAATCCTGTGCCTTCCCGACATAATTGAGGAAGGGGCACACAGGATTTGTTGAAGTCCCTGCACCAAGGTCTTGTGAATTCTGAGCTTGCAGGTTCGTATGCATGTAGGCGCAGGGCAGTGGACTGCAGCCTAAGAAAGGTATGCAGCAGCAGAAATACATCCGCACACACAAACTGTTGCTACTGCTTGGAAACTGGGAAAGGTGTTCCACAATTGTACTTTGTTTTGTTTTGTTTTACTTCTCGTAGCCTAATAGCCATTCTAACAGCAATCTAAACCTGTTGCCTGTGCAACACAGCAATGCTATTAGCCCCAGGTTTAGATGTACACCAGGGACTGGAATAAAGTATTGGAGTGGAAGAGGCAAAGGAACAGGATTTAGCTTCCCTATCTGTTCTCATTATTTCTTTGAAAGCTTTCCCATTCCCATTATTCTTCCCATTCTTGCTTTAATTTGATTGGTGAGATGTCAGAAAAGTTTAAACTCTCATTTTAGAAGTGTGGTATGGTAACAACAATGATGAGAAGTCTCACGAACACACACACTTGCTATCTGCTCACACAATTCCTGGGCATCACTAATGCCAAAATATTGCTCTCAATCTTAATCTCTTGATAATACAATGAATCTCATAGCCAGTCAAAGAATTCTAAGTGCCATAGCAGAAGAAGGACAGACTAGGTGTACAGAAAATGCACTTCTACCATAGCAGAAGATACACATGCCAGAAACAACTGGAAGCGACACTGTGTATAGGTGTTTCTATGTAAATGACATAAACCTTCAAGTTGGGAAAGAAAAGTTGGAATGCCTGGTTTAAAGGAGAAATTACATGTTTGGGGCATTATAGAAACCTGGTAGAATGAGAGAAACAGTGTTCAACTCTGGATAAAACTCTAAAGTGAGGACAGGGAAGTTCATACTAAAGGAGGTGTTACTATGTTCATCAAAGAAGGCAGAGGGACAGGCAGACTGGAAAACCTGAAAGGCACAGTCTCCTCTATATGTGTGTGGTGGGTGACAATATCAGGCTCTAAAATGAATTTAGTACTAGAGGAAAGTTTATTGCCCCCAGACCAGAATGCTGAAGTTGTTCTTGAGATGGGAAATGAAATCAGGAAAGCCTCAAAATAAGGAATCGCTGTAATAATAGGTGCATTCAAGTACCCCCACTTTGACTGGAGGAATGCATGTTCCAGTCATACATTTCTTGATGCTCTAGAATAGTTGGTCATGGAACCCTATATTTGGACCTAGAGGTGGCCCTGGTGTTAATCCTAACTGTTGTTCTACAGGATATAGTATGAGATATAAATGTTCGGCCAGATGGAAACAGTGGCCGTCATGTTATCAGAATTAATATACATTTAAGTGGAAAGAAAATTGCCAGGGAAATCTAACAGAGTAGCATTTCTTTTGTGACTGGCCCAAAACTTCCCGGAGAGCCAGTGTGGGGACCTGGGGACCAGCTGAGGACCCAGGTGCTAGTCTCTATTCAGCCATGAAGCACACTGTTTGACTCTGGGCCAGCCAATGAGCCTATGCTTGTCTTTTCATGGCAGTCTTCTTTGTAGGACCCTGTATCATCTAGGCTGAAAACTCAGCTGTGTAAGCATGGCTAGCAGGTATACTGATACGAATGGGGCTTGGCTATCAGGTAACTTTCTACTACCTCATGAATTCATTGAGCATGTGAGGGAGTTCTTGAGTACCTCTAAAGTCTAGTAGAGGGATGGGGAGAGTTCAGGCTTACATGACCTATTTTGCTTTCTATGAAATACCTGAGATCCTAGCTGAAGTCTGGTAAAAAATCCCTCACCCCCTCAGTTTCTTTATCAGTGACTTAATTATTATTTCATAACGTTATTAAAAAGGCAATGCAATTTCTTGTTGTTGAGTGCTGTCAAGTCAACTCTGACTTACGGCAACCCTTTGAATGACCCTCCTCCAAAATGAACTGTCCTTGACAGCCCTGCTCTGCTCTTGTAAACTCAGGGCTGTGGTTTCCTATATGAAACTGATCCATCTCTGAGCTGGCCTTCCACTCCTTCTGCCTTTCACCTTTCCTATTGTCTTTTCTTGTGAGTTTTGCCTTCTCATGAACTATGACAGCTTCAATTTTGTCATTTTTGTTTTCAGGAAAAGTTCTAGCTCAGTTTGATCTGGGACCCAGGATATTCTCAAACCTTTCCTTCAGACTATGTTTTGAATGCATCAGTTTTCTTCCTCTCAGCCTTTTTCACTGTCCAGCTTGCACAGCCACACCGGTGAATAATCATGGCCTTGGTTTCCAGTTACACCTCCTTATCCTTGCTGATCCTTTCTGGTTCCTTCAGTGATGGCCTTCTAGGTTTCAGTCTTCTAATTTCTTGGCTTATCTATTCAACCCCTATACATTCAAATAATATGGACAAAGGTAGCTCTTATTTTTGACACTACAGCTTTTTGCTCAAAAGAAGCTATTTCTAAGCCCATGGACAGGAACAGGATCCCAAATTTCCCCAACCACAATCCTAACCAGAAGCTTACCTCCAACCCAAATACACAGGTACAATTTCAATATAGTCAGCTAATTTGTGTGGAGTTGCTTTCAGGACATTCTTGTTTGCCATTAAATCTGTCCCATGCGGGCTATTTTGAGGGCCATTGACATCCAGACGAAGTGGTGATGACCACCAATTTGGATGGCTTTAAAAGGGGATTGGACAGATACGTGAAGGAGAAGAAGCCATCAGTGGATATTAGCATTGCTGCCTGAGTGCTACCTCCTTTTCCAGAAGTGGCATGCCAGCATATACCAGCTGCTGAGTTGCTTGGACAGGTGGAGGTCTTGCACCCATCCTGCTTGAATGATCCTATGGGCAGTGGATTGGCTACCATGTGTATGGTGGACCACTGGTGTGATCCAGCATGGCTCTTCTTATGTTATCATGCTTCTTTGAAGGAAAAGAACACAACATCCTTGACCATTTCCATTTCCACTCCTGATCCTTTCTCATTTCTGTGGTGTCTTTTGGACATGAACATCTCATTCAAGCAAAAGTTGAGTTGTACTCATCACAATTACGATGACTGCTTCTGTTAATGCTTAGAAATTATACTGGATCTTTGAGGGTCTCCTAGCCACCACCAATGAAGATGAATGTTTCCATGCTTCCACCCTTTTATCTTTATACATCATTGCCCGGAATGTTTTATAAATGCCAGTGTTTCATCTCCAGCTCATGACAAAATATACAGCCAAAGGATCAAGTTAAATGTTTTGGAAAACTACAGAAGATCAAAATAGAACCACTGAACTAATGTATGGAAATATGCCATATAGCTGGGGAATATAATTGGCTTCATCAGTTCCCTGTGGTTTTTACTTTTTTTTTAATACACATACACTACAAAATGATTTGTAAACTCAGTAAAGATGCAAACAAAAACAAGTTAGTTGTGCATGTGGGAGTGAGTGAGTGAGCAAGAAAGATGGGGGAGTAATAATAATCACCAATTTTTAACTCCACTGCTATGGGAAAAATATTCATGCTTACAGAAAAATAAACATAGGGACACAGCACACTGCATATTCTGCTTTTTGAGTAATGTTTGCTTCTGCCATCAGGCATTCATTTTGATAATGATGAGCCTTAGTTTTTAAAAAGTACGATTTTGGTGGCCATCAGCTACAGTACATCCGTAATCTCTTTCCTCCTGCCCTACCTACATACGTTCCTCACCTTTTAGCCCAAAGTTCCCACCATTCCAGAGATCACTGACATGCAAACACAAGAAGTAATTATATTCATTCATGCCAGTGGCACCTCCCCAGTGATCCAGCCACTTCTGGGGAAAGGCAATCCAGATTTTGCCAATGTGTTACATTTATCTAAAAATCCATTCTCTGCAAAAACACGACCAGCTCTTGCTTTAAACCTCAGGACAAATTAAGCAGTCTCCTATTGCAAATAGTAAATGTCTTGTAAAGACAGCATAGGAACAAATGAAAAAGGTCTGGAGCTTAAAAGCAATCTGAGGATGTATCCATTGTATTATATGTTATCAATTAACCTCCAGCAAATGCATGGGTGTCTCTCCCCCACCTCTTGTTCTCCTGTTGGTATCAGGAGAGAAGGAGATGAATTGTACAGGGTTTTTTTTCCTTCAAGTGGGAGAATACTTTTAATAACCAAAATGTTTCTGCACTTTGAATAATGAGAGTGACTTTTCTCTTTCAAATGCTAAATTATTTCAAGCTGAGCTGTTGGAAACCATTAATAATTCAACTGCCTTCTCTTTGGCAAAGAACAACATCTGCTGGATGGTGTGAAAATGCAGGATGGCTTGACTTTCAAAGTTTATTTTACTAGTTTCACTATTCTGGCTAAGTGAAAGAAAGCATCATTAGCTCATTTCTTGAACAAGTGGGAGAGAATGGCATGAGACAGAAACACCTGAGGGACCTTTCCCTCAAGTTTTAGTCCTTGAGTAAGTGACATTATTCCAGATAGTGAGGTAATTGCAGGTCTGAAGAATTCATAATTCAGGTTTTACCAGATCTTCAAGGTGAAACAAGGAAGGCAGCGAAAGCATGAGCAGGAATGGTCAGTATTTGGAGAAGACATCACATTCTGACTGATCAAATCTTTGGTTGAATTTTCTCATTCAGCTGATGACAGGAGTTCATCACTACTTGCTTCATTCCAAGTCAAATATAGACTTATCTAGATTAAGGCTTAGCCAGGTATATGCAGGTTAGGATTTGGGGTTTAAGCACCTCAGGTAACCAAAAACCATTTCCAGTCTCTGGCTTTATTTCAAAAATCAAAACCTAAGCATGAAAGGAGGTTTAAAGGGGCTCATTCATGCAGCTGATTCTATATGAACATTTTGGTTTCTGGCTGAGGTTTTTCCAGGCTGCAAGTGCATTGAAGGAGCAGTCTCATGGGTTTACTTCGCTTGAGATGGCAGGCTGTAACTGAGTGGCTGTGCACTTTATTTGCATGAAGAAGTTCTCAGGCATCTCTAGGCAGAGCTGAGAAAAACCCCTGCCCAGAATCCTGCAGGCCTGTTGCCAGCTGTTCTGGACAATCTGCTGCTGCTGGCCCAATGCGCTGACTTGCTATAAGGCCACTTCCCATCATCCTAGGGTGGAAGCTCCACTTGTGAATACACATATATTGGGGTGCAATCACATCTCCAGTGGGGCACCCAATCACCCCTTCCCACTCTAGGCCTTCTGGAGGCTGAATGACTGGACTTGGCCACACGGGGAATGGATGCTCCTTGTCCCCAACCCCACGTTTGCTTTCTTCATGATGAGCTAATGGACAGAGCTTCGTGCCTCAGCTGGTGCAAGGACGAGAAGCAACCTCTTGCAGCAGCATCTGAGTCCCCAGCTTTAGGTGCTGTTTGCCACTCCACTTTTCCACCAGCCAAGAGCTCCTTTGTGCATCTCTTGCCTCCTCCAATGTGTAGCAAACAGCACACTGGTGGACTTGGCCAGTACTGGGAGGAGTGGCTCCCCTGGTGCCAGCTGGGTTGTACACTCCCTCTGAGAGCATCAAGGGGTCAGGAAGGAAGAGCTGCCCAGTGCTGAGAAGCACAAACTGTGGTCTCTGCCACTTGCATTTCTGGTGTTATCTCCAATCTGAGATTGGTGATGATAGCAGAGATTGTATGAGGAGGGAAGCAGCAGTGCTGTTTGATCTGGAATGCTGGAATTGCCCTGGAATGCTTAGACAACTGCTTCTTGCCATCTGTACACACACACACACACACACACACGTATCTTACCAATGTTATTTTTCCAGCTGTACCATCTACTCCCCACTGACCCACATGATGTGTTACTGGCCTACTCTTTATTTACTGGCCTAGCAAAGGGCAAAGGATAAAATCCATTGTGCTTGCTTAAAATCTTATGCAAAGGTCAAAGAAAAGGAGTCTTTGTAAAGTTTTTGGGCACTGAGCACCAACTGAAATATGATATGGAGCCTTCTAACAATGGTTTGCACAGGAGAGCCCTGCATGGTGGCTTTGATAGATAAAAGCCACTTTGTGCATGGCTGGGTCAAATAATGCAGAGATCTTTCACACCACTGCTGCCCAGCCTGGTGGCCACAGACACGGTCGTGAACGCCTCTTATGAAATCACATCAAAGTGTGTTGAAACAGCTTTCTGAAAGAGATAATGCCTGCTCTGTGGCCTGTCCTCCCACAGACACATTTCTGTAGCCTCAGCCTGGGGTGGGGACTGATGTGAAACAGCATGTTCAGGCACTTTTGCTACAATCTAATTATTCCCTGAAACCCAGTAAGTAGATCATGCAAAAAAGTAGAAAGAAAATTTCGTATTTAGAAACTAGCTATTCCTATGCTAAGCTTGGTGACGTGAGTAATCCTATGAGATATGATTTGACGGCCTAATTACAATAAATGAACTGAGTGTGAGAGAGAATGTTTGCCATGATATGTTCTTGCACTGTATTTTTGCCTTTTTGGTTTCAGTGTGATTGCAGATCATGATAAATATTCATGATATTGTGAGTAGGCCTAATGTATACTTATAATTATTAATTCAAATGGTGTCAGAACAGCTAATTAGGGCTGGTTCCAGGCTCATTAATTCTCATAGGTGGGTTTTTTCCCTCAACCAAGATTTAGGACCAGGTGAATGTAGCTGCTTAGTTGTGATAGTTTGTAAAGAAATCTGCCCTGTGCATTGAAAGGATACACTTTATGGAGCTGAAAAAAGTAATTTTAAAGAACAGAACAAGTCTCATTCAGGAAGGTCCCAGGATGGTGCAGATCGCCAAGATATCTCTGGTGATTCGTATGTAATTTTTCTGGATTGTATCTAGCATTGTCCTGGCAGTGGCACTAAGACGCTGCTGTTTGTTGTCACATGCTGTCAAGTCATCTTTGACTTATTTTATTTATTTATTTATTTATTTTATTTATTAAAACATTTTTATGCCGCCCATTCGCCGAAACCTCGGGGCCTTATGATGACCATATGAATGAAAACCCTCCAAAATGTCCTGCTTTGAATGCCCTGCTCAGCTCTTGTAAGCTCAAGGCTGTGCCTTCCTTTGTGGAATTGAGCCATCTCATATTTGGTCTTCTTCTTCTTCTGCCTTCAACTTTCCCCAACATGGTTGTCTTCTCCTTTGAGTCTTGCCTTCTCATCACGTGTCCAAAATATGGTTACCTTAGGTTTGTCCATTCTCTTTGCAAGGGAAGTCCTGGGTTAATTTGATATAGGAACCACTTGTTTATCTTTCTGTCAGTACAGGGTATTCTCAAAGTTCTCTTCCAGTACAGTATTTAAAACACATCAATTTTATTCAGGCCAGCATTTTTCACTGTCCAGCTTCCACACTCATGCATAGTGTTCAGAACACAATAGAATGGATGATCTTGGCCTTGGTGTCCAGTGAAATGACCCTACCCTTGCTTATCTTTTTTAGCTCTTTCATTGCTGCCTTTCCAAGTCTCAGTCTAATCTCTTGGCTGCAGTGTTCATTTTAAACTGATGATTGAACAAAGCATAACTAATGCATTTGAAAGAATGGTGGATCTGTTGCCTACATATGGCTTTGTGGCAGCAAACACAGAAGTGTTTTTTTCTCAAAACATGCAAGGTTCAAGATTCCCAGTGGAAAATCACTGATTTCCCATTGTGCCCATGATATTCTGCAAGCATTGGTTTGTGCTAGTGCAATGTCATTAGCACCAGCGCTCAGACAAAATTGGAAACTATTGTTTATTGGCAGATTCATGGATTCTGGATAGTTGCTTTGATCTGCACTGTGTCTTCCTAGTTCTTCATAGTTGAGCATCAGTACTCCAATTATTCACACAGAATAAGAAACATAAAGCAATCAAACCAGTGGATACAATTCAACTTCTGTGTTGGCTGTTGACAAACATCTGCACCTTAGCTGCTCAGACTAACCAATGACTTTATGAATATACCAGAAATAAACTTTCAAACTACATGTTCCTTAGTTGGCTTTATTATTCACAATATGTTATAGGCCAAATAATTACATTTCAGTGGTCTTTAGAACAAAGAAGGGCATAGTTCTATGATAGGACATATGCTGCCTTCCGTGCAAATGTCCCAGGGTCAACTCTCATGACTCCAAATAGGGCTGGGGGAAGCCTGGTTGAAATTGCAGAGAAAGGCTGCCGGGCAAGTTAGTCAGCTTATGGTGTCCATGTCATTGGTGGGGTGTAAGTGATGGAGTGATGGAATAGGCAACGCCATATGTTACACTCCAAGCTTTGCTCATCTTTTTCAGAAATCAATCTTTCTTTCTCCCTCCCTCTCTCTGTTACAGAGCGTAGTGGGCTGATATGCCGGCCCTTATACAGGCAAGCACTAGCCTGAAGCTGGTGGAGGAGATCAAGCCAGAAAGATATGTACCCAAGGCAGTCAGTCAGAAAGGATATAGTAATCAACGGCTGTATTTTACCTTCAGTATCAGAGGCAGCATGCTTCTACATACTGGTTGCTTTTGTACTCATGTTCTACTTGTGGTCTTCCTGTGGGCATCTGGGTTTGCACCATGTGCAAGTAAATTTTTTAAACGGATAAATATTCTTGAACTCATCCATCTGCTTGCATGCAGCAAAGGGTCCAAAATACAACAAGAAGTGGGGCAGACTACTCCAAAATTTTATTAAAATGGAAGATCTTGCATTAATGTACTTTATAAAGTGTGTTTGTAGAACAATTATATTATGTCCTTGTTGTGATCTGCCCCTAGGCTTTGTTGCGATGGGGGCGGCATAAAAAATGTTTTAAATAAATAAATAAATGATGAACTAGACAGATCTTTGTCTAATTTTAATTGTTAAAACATATGATCTGGCCAGGGCAACTTCTTCTTCCTTCTCTTTTCTCCTCCTATATTTTGATTTACTTATTTTATACTGATAATTTTAATTTTATATTTGTAACTCAATGTATTTTTTGTATTTTTGTATTTAATGGTAAT
>NW_025336114.1:1179463-1318741 GCF_004798865.1 Varanus komodoensis | reverse complement strand
TTATATTTGTAACTCAATGTATTTTTTGTATTTTTGTATTTAATGGTAATTTATTATGTTCTATTGTATTTCAATGTATTTTATTGTGTTGTAAGCCACCCCGAGGTTTCGGCAAGGGGCGGCATAGAAATGTTATAATAATAATAATAATAATAATAATAATAATAATAATAATAATAAAAATGCCTTTTCCTATGTTCTTAGTAGAAGGCAACTTCCTATGATCCTGAATATTAGATATCATAGAATGTTTTCTTTTTCTTTTTCTGACCATATGGGCTCCATTGCGATCAGTGGGAAATCAGAGTTCTGTCCATTGATTTAGTGGAAAGTGACTTTTATCCAATATTCACAGGATTCTTTTAGTGAGCAGGAGTTCATGCCAGGCAATTCAGAATTGAATGGTAAACTAGTATGATGCTTAGAGCCTATGATTTTCCACAGCCCAGTAAATAAATAAAACACATCACAAAGGACAAGCATATTTTTGGTTTGCTCTGAAACTTCGAGGCTGATGAAGATAAGTAAGATTAAAAACAATTGGGACTGTTAGAAAGAAGTCTGAAACTCCCCAGCCAATTTTCTCAGTCAAGCTAAAAGTGGCACTTGCCTTGAAAATCTTTCCTAGCATAGACCCCAAGGAGTTATCTTTCTTCTCCATGAACTATGTGTCTGAGAGAAACCACAATATCAGATGCACGTAAGGATTGGCAATCATTTTTTGCTATAAAGTTATTTTTGCAGACACTTTTTTACTGCATGGCTCTTTCTTGCATCTTTCTTTCTTTTTTATTGTTGTATATACTTCATCCTTGCTTTTATAATCCACACTGTTATACATCCCAAGTCCATCATTTTTATGATAGGCTTAAGAATAAGATTTTTCTCTCAATTTCTCTGCTGGCTTCTAAAATATTGTTAGTTTTTATAAGAATAGTGGCTACAATCTCAGTCCCAATATGTGTACAGATGAGTATGTCACTTTCAAAAACACAAACAAACCTATGGCTCATCTCATTCCCCCAATATACATTGGAGAGTTATTCAATATTATAATTTCCATCCATTATAGAAAGTTGTATCATGATAAGCCACTGGAATTTGAACGGGGATGTCTCTAGTTCAGATCTCATAATTAGTGAATTAGTGAATCCATTAGGTGGTCCTTCAATAATCCACTTTCTCTCAGCTTTAGTCACCATTTCTGAAAATGGGAATAGTTAATACCTTAGACATTTCTTGGAAAGATCACTGAAATAATGAGTGTGAATCATTTGGAACACTTTAAAACACAATGTCCGTACTAAATATTTTTATGCCATCTAATTGCTTAATATAATACATTTGACATGTTAATGGCTTTTTAATCTTATGTGAATTTCTTTTTTGAGTCTACTGTCTTTTGTAAGCCTTAGGCCTAGGTAGGAATTTGTTGAGTACATCTCACATTTGGTAGATGAGAGCAACTTTTTTGCTGATATGGTATTTATTATGGTCATTTAGCTGATGCAGTGAATGACTTTGATTTGTTGTTGTTGGCAGGTGCGGTGTAGGTCAGAAGACGCTAAGCAGAGGGTACACTGATGAGAATCCTGTGGTAGCTCTATGGGAAATGGGCACTGCTCATTTAGCAAACTCCTGAAACTGAAGATCTATGGAGGAATATGGTTTACACTGTAATTGTATGCATGCCTACTCTGAGAAGTCCCATTGAGTTCAGTGGGACTTACTCCCAGGAGCTGAGTATCGATTTAAGGCTTGAAGAAACATGCACTGGAATGTTTTTGATGTTTTCTGATTTTTAAGTCCCCATGTTTTCATATTTGACAGTTTCTCCTTTGTAATGTCTGATTTCTTTGAGCAAAACAGTATATGGGCAGGGAAATAAGACATGGGTAAAAGTTTCATTCCATTTCGGTTTTGGTAAGAACTTGGGTATAAGAATTTACATCAAATTGCAAAATTCTTTGATTAACTGGATAATTTATCTTCTGTATTAGCTAATTAACAATGCCAATGTTGTCCATTTGTTATTAATTATTTGAAATTACTTATTCCCAGAGACATATCTCAAATGATCAAGCTTAATTGGAATGCATTGATTAAGGCATTTTCATGAGCCTAAGCAATCTGGACATCTTTAAAGGTGAGTTTGTATGGTAATATAAATACACTCAGGATGAATACGTTATGTCAGATTGTTTCTGTTGGATGTGGGATTCTTTTATGCCTGACAAATATTTTCAAAACCTCAGTGCTTTGCGTTTTAAATTTTTGTGGGTGTAGTTTCCTCTCCATGATAAGTATCCCTGAAAGGTATGAAATCTCCACTTAAAGAAGGTAGGTTTGGCTTTCTCAAGCTTACCTTAAATCATCAGAGCTACTAGTTGAACTGTACTAACTTTCAGTCTTTTCTGCTCAGATCAGATTTTGCACTATTGCCAAACAGCTTGTCTGAATCCTGTCTCCAAATGGATGGCCTTTGGTACTCAGCACATTGTAATGGATTGGGTACCTCCCACACTGTGGCTGTTAGAAGCATGTGGTAAATAACGTAATGTCAGTTATATTTTTATCCATTTTCTCATATGAAATTGACTCCATGGGAAAACCCAGATTTTAAAATGGATAAGTTCTTTTTCTCTTGTTGCAGACTTGAGCAAATAATTTGATTATTATTAATCCATCACACCATGGATCAACTAGTAGGTAATAATGATGAGCATCTGTCATTCTCACCATATGTGTCTCAAATGTGACTTGCCTGTTACAGCTAAATAGCAATTGCATCATTTGTTAGAATCTAGGTTTGGCTTTCCAGCTTCACCATCTCTTTCATTATTAGAATTACTTACTGAGGCCATTTAGTTCTATTGACCCATGATCCATGTTTATAAACACTTATTACTGGTAAATAAATATGATACACTGAGTCTTGAGCAGTGAGGAATAGTCTAATCAATGGATCAGTCATTTAGTATTTCCAGGTTATATCTTATTTAGGAAAAAGTTGTACTGGACTTCACAACATTTCTTTAATGAAACTTTGTCTAAGCTGGCTAATAGTAGGCGATGCCACTGTCACACAGGTAATGCTTTGATTGGGACTATTGGATGAGGTTTTATAAATCAATCAATCAAACAAACAAACCATATGTTTTGGCAATGTGCAGTACTTTTTTGTTTTGGGGAAATATTGGGAGGAGATTACTATACAGATGGCCTACATATTGGAATACATCCTTTACATTATCTACCTGCTTCCTGAAAGTTAATACAGGTTCAGTGAAATGGATACAGCACGCCCTTTGGCAGGTAAAAGACTGAAATGATGACAGCCTTGGAAATGCTAATTGCGCCCCGCCCCATCAGAACCCCACTTGGTAACATCCCATCCTCCTATGAACGTGCAGAGAGCCTCTGAAGATGAACACCTTCCCCCAGGCACAGAGAATAGCAACACAGCTGGAGGGGGAGGCTTGTGCTTGCACTGCCCCCAAGGCAGTTTCCCCAAAGGGTTGTCATGGCTGGGGTGCCACTGCCCCATGCCAGGCCAGCAGAAATAGTCCCACTGCGGCTCAGGCCAGGTGTAGGCAGTTGCCCATCAGGTCCACAGCAGGCAAGCCCCTTTGCAGGACTGGGGCCCCTGGAGCCACCCTCAGCAGTGCCTCAATCCACCCAGCCCCAGGTTCGGCCAGGAGAAGTCCAGCCTGGCAGAGAGGCTAAGCTGGGGGGCAGGGAGTGGGCTGGCAAGGTGGTAAAGTCAGCACTCCCCTCCTTGCTGAGAGAGTCCAGGGCCACTTCTCAAGGCTGGAGCCTTCAGGTCCTTGCTTGAATATTTAGTCTCCTTTTGGTGGAGCATATGCATAATTCTTAGAAAGGTGTTACACACTTTGGGACATGCTTTGAAACTGATCTATTCAAATCTATGTAGCCACACTTTCCCCCCTTTTTTTCTTTATGCTTTGCTTAATTTTCACAATTAAAACGTAAGACGATTAGTGCATCCATCCAGGTCCAGGCCTTTGAGTGCCGTGCTCTTAAAAGTCTGGCTTTGAGTCCTTGTGTTCTGAACCATGTTAGTGCTTAGTTAGGGCTGCCACAGCTTTTTTTTCCCCTGATAGGCTCCATATTTGAACAATCACATGGCAGGCAGCGACTCCGCTGTCTTCTTTATGGTGGGAACCACTGCACCTTTCTGTGTTTCACTGGTGTAGTTGGGTGATAATTTTTCCATTCATTTTTAATAGGAATTTGCCAAAAATTGTGGAGCTGTTCATGTAGAGGAGAAAAGAACTTAAAAAAAAAGCACGTGGAAAAACAGAATTGACGGATTCATCCATCACTAGCATAGGATTAGAGATTGTTCTGTACTGAACAACAAAGTAACTCTTATAAGATTGTTTGCTTTAAACAATAGAAAGGATAGTTGCTTTTGTTTTGCTTTGTTTTGTGTTTGTTTTATTACTTTTAAAATTCATCATAAAGGAAATGTTTTTGTTTGGGAAGCAACTTTCAACACAAAATACAAGCATAGAAAATCTGTCATTTTGATTATTGCTGTGTTGTTATCTTGATTAACTGCTACTGACCTTTCTTCGGATGTCTTCTAACCTTGAAATGATATAAATTTTGAATGCCAGGTGTATAAAATTCAGGCTGTGGATATGCACTTCTTTCAGATGCAGAATTCAGCTTTAGACAGCACAGCTGGAGTTTTGAGCAGCTGGCAGAATGCCAATTGTAGGAGATTTTTCAGCAATGCCTTTTGGTAATAATGAAAACACAGAAGGTACAAATCTTCTTAGGGTCTCCATTTTGAAAGTAAAGTGTGTAAATGGTGAGACAATGACTGTCCTTCCTGATTGGGGAGGTAGATTCCCTGCAGACTGCCAAAAGGAAAAAAAAAAGAGTTGTTACCAATGTGAATTGGAAATGCAACTATGTCTAAGGGTTTCTGTGCTCATCACCAAAGAAAGCAACATTTGCTGCTTAATGTTCCAGCGTAGGTCAAACAAGAAAGTGAAGATTAATGTCAGGAAGCCATAGCCAATTGCTGTTTGAGCATAACATATCAGATTGATTCCAAACAGGGGCACATGCCGACTGACTACATTTTAATAGTGATGATAAAGCATTAGAAGAGATATTGAAACTTAAAACTGGAGACGAAAAACAATCCCATGGGACTGAAGCATAAATGAGTTATATTTGGCTTCAACCTGTACAGAAACAGAGCACGTGCTTAATGTTAGAAGCAGACATCTATTCCCTGGGCTAGTTCTTATAGCTACTTCAACTGCCAAGCAATTTAAAACCTATGCATTTTTATAAGTGTCCATTTTTTACATTTGATGAAAATAACCCTTTGGCACTGGTTAAATTATAAATGGGAAAAAAGGAATGATGCATTGCCAGAATATTAATAGCACAGCTGTAAGGGATCAACAACCCTTAACTATGTAATAAAGAGGGGTTCACATGATGAGTTAGAATGATGATGGATACAGAAGGCATAAACACACAAAGGAAAGGGAGAGGTACCCAGGCTGTGTGTGTGTGTGTGTGTGTGCGCTGTGATAGAAAGGGGGCAGTAATCATATATGAGCATTTGTTGGAGGAACAGAAAGGATTCATTGGACAACGGTCAAGACCCCTTTTAATGAACTCATCAAAGAACAGCAGTTCCCCAAGCCATGGTACTCATGAGGAGGGTGGAAGGAAACATGTAACTATAAGCAGAATTTAGGTTGTTGAATTTGTTTCCCTTTGGTTGTATTATGGCAACCTTTGGAAACTTGAGGAATAAACTGCCATGAGCAGGTGGAACTGTAACATATAGATATCTTAATAAATAGAAATAAATAAAGAAGAAAATAATTCATGTGGATGATTTCCAGCAAAGTTCAGCATTTTTAAATCGATTCACTTGCAGAGATAAGCACATGTTCTATTCATACTCACTGCAATCAGTGGGACTTAAGGTTGGTGAACTTTGTTTGGATTACACCCTCTATCAGATGTAGGTGAAGCATCCCAGTTCAGTTTGAAATTAATAGTATTTATTTCTTTATTATTTGAATTAACAGTTGTCTGCCTGATAGTTGTCTGTGCATGTATGGAATGGCCTTCCAAAAGTCATTTGCTTGGTGCCATCTTTATAACCTTTTCAGTGCCAGGTCAATACAACTTTCTTCTCCAGACATTTTAATAATTGATTTTGTACTTGGATTATATTTTATTTATACTGTTTCTTACCTTTAATATATTTTAACTTATTGTTATCTGACCTTGACTGCATATTTCTCTGTTTTATTGTAGGTTGTTTTGATTATTGTTATTTTATGTAATATTGTAATCCACTTGGAGAGTCTTCAGGCTAGTATAGCAGAATATAAGTTGAATGAGTGAATAAATGATATTATAAGAGTGATGGTTATTGATTGGTAATAGAATGCACATGTGCACTGCTATTGGGGTATCTGTGATAGTGGAGCACAGCAGCCCATATGCCACAGCACTAGCCTTGAAATTGGCCATGAATGGAGGAGATCCAAAGATGTGCTGTTCCTTACTGTTCCTAAGCAGATTCTATTTCATATTTCTAGCTTGCTTCAGGTCATTCCCAGTATCAAAGTAAGTATGCTTTCAAGGGACATCTTTTACACCAATGAGACAAGAAAGGTACAATTCCTGTAAATCGTTGCTTTCTTTGGGTCTCACTTGCAAAATGAAAATGCACATAATTTTAATGAGCCATTATTTTGGGAGGAATGTAAAAATGTACCACCTTCAGAAATGTACCATGCCCAAGAGACAAGGTAAGCTAAAAGCTTATTTTTACATGGGTTGATTTTCACATGGTTGGACCTTTAAACTAATACCTCTCTATAGGCAATAGAAGGTAGAGTAGTCCCCATCTGAGGATTCTACTATCTCAATTATACACATTTAAACTGGACTCTAAGCATATTACTGGGAAACAAAAGGGATTAAGGAGAATCTGAGAGTGAGAAGCAGGGTCTTTTCTTTTGGATGATGTTTAACAGGGTGGCCAGCTTGCCAAAATGACCCCTGAAAGATGTGGCAACACTCCAATTCCTTCTCTAAGTTTGCCACCAAGAGATCAATTAGGTTGGGTAGGCAGAATCACTGGAGAATACAGCCAATATGACTCTCCAAAGAGCTGGCCAGGGTCAAATGTCACACTTCCTTAGAATGAGGCCTTCTGGTGACTCTGGTGTCAAGGCACATGGCATTTTGAGGGTCACCTTACAAAAAGCACTCAGTTTAAGGAAAGATGCTTTGAACCATACATAGAGAAGAATGCAAGGGCTATAGAAAGTAAAGACGTAGAGGGAGATGGTGCTGGTATGGCCAAGAATCCATGCATGTGTGTAGAATGGACATGGTTGTGATATGGTGTGAAAGAATAGAGGTGGTGGCATGTCCACCAGAATGCCGGAATACCACCTTGTCTAGAGCTCCGGAAGGGCCTGGTAATAGGCAGCTATCTGAATTTTCTACAGAACTTACAAGAGCCCATGCCTTACCTGGGCTTGCAGCTCTTCTGTCTCGTTTTCCTTGAAGCTCCTGTTGAGAACCTTTTGAGTTGTTTTCTATGTTTCCTATGTGACATTCAATATGAAAGAGCTCACAATTCAGTAAAAGGCTTATGTCCTTGAAAACTCAGTCTAATGGTTTAGAAAGAACTGCAGTACTTTTCCCATAGGCCAATCCATGTATACAAGGTAGGGATATATGAGAATTCCATTTGTGGGCTGAAATCATCATGGATGTTCCTGGTTTGAACCTGGTCGATTTCATTATGTTTCCCTCCCAAGGATGTAGACTTGATCTGTAACTTGACAAGCCTATATGTGGATTTTAATTATTTTTCCCATGGTTGATGTAATTTGCACAATGAGATTGTGTTGGTATTTCAAAATTATTTCCGGTCCTGGGATTTGTGCAAATGTGTACATAGAGGTGGTGGTGTTGAAGTGGAGGGAAAAACTGACAAGTGTTTTGACAACTGCAAAATATGACTGTACTGGGCTAAATAAAGTAGTGTGTGAAGAAAAAGAAACTGACAAGGTTACATAGCAGACTTATTAAAACAACAGCAACAATCCCTTTTGTGCAAATTTAAAGAGCCTTTCAGAAACTATGATTCCTTATCACATAAAAGAAACAAAAAAATAATAGGTAAAAATAAATATAATCCTATTTAAGAAAATAGCAAGACCTGACAAACAAATGTGTATATTTATTTGATGGATGCAAAATTTGACCATTTATAGGAAAAAAATGCAGTGGAGGGTGGGGAAGAGAATCCAGTACACTCTGCTGCCTCTCTTTATCAAAATGGAAACACTGTGGAATTCTATTGAGTTAAATGAATAGAATTCCCAGCACCGCACATTCCCATACAAGCTATAGCCTCAGGAGGTCCTAATATTTATTTATTTATTTATTTATTTATTTATATTGTGATTTATGTCCTGCCTTTTTCCTACAAAGGGCTCAAGGCAGCTTACATTATCTCTCCTCCTCCATCTGATCCCCACAACAACAACCCTGTGAGGTAGGTTGGGCTGAGAGTCTGTGTCTGGCCCAAAGTCACACAGTTGACTCCATGGCTGAGCGGGGACTAGAACCCAGATCCTCTGAGTCCCAGTCCCATGCTCTTAACCACTACACCACACTGGCTCTAATTTTGGTGTAACCATGTATTTATTATTAAAAGATGGTGAAATTTAAAATAGTAGGCTTCTGTTAGTGTCGTTCTGTTTTTCTACTTTATAATGGAGAGTTCACTGGACAGTATTGTAGCTGACAGTCTTATTCAAGTCTGATCCAAAAATAGAGACCCAGCAGGAGGAAGGGCTGGGTCCATGATTAGCCACTGGTCAGTAGACTGAGCCGGCACACAACTTTTCTGGTCACAGACTCCCAGATACATTGCTATTTAAAATATAGGTTCCCCACCCTTACCCCAAAGTTTCACCAGCACATATGGAGTGGGACAGGCACATTTTATGCACATCTGTGCTCTCTTTGCACTACTTTTGGGGGTGTGTGATGCATTTCCTCTTTCTGCAGTGGTATGTAGGTGGCCAGCCTAAGTTTTGATTGACTTCCAAAGCTGTCACACAAAAGAAAAGAAGGGAAAGGGGAGGGAAGAGGAAATGGCATTGCACATAATAGTAGTGGGAGAGGGATGATGGGAGATGATGGGAGACAGGAGTGCATGAAAAGTTCGGATGAAGAGGACAGAGTGTCTTAAAATCCTGATTTTAGTCAAAGTATCTAAAGGCCTGGAACGGTCTGAAAGTCCAATTGCTTTGGAAAAGGAGCAGAGGAACATTATGGAAACCCAATTCAAGAGCATAAAGTTAAGAATTAATTCTTATTCTGGAACATCCTATATGCTCTGCTTTTACTTAGAGTTGGAGAAAGCATTCTAAAATAGATTACCATATTTTTCGCTCTATAGGACACACCTGACCATAAGACGCACCTAGTATTTAGAGGAGGGATCCATGGAAAGCTTCTGATAATCACAGGCACATTCCCCATCACTTCCCCATGGACTTCATTAAAAGATTTGAAAACACACACCGACCTGTGATTAACAGCTCTCACCTGCGCTGGAGGAGGGGGGCGGAGCAGGGCGCGCTGAGCACGTGCTGGCCAAATGTGGTGCAGCCGGGCCGGCAGTGTGCCGGTGGTGGTCTTCCGGGTGGCATGGCGGCGGCGGCAGGTCTTCCCGGGTGGTGGGGGTGAGCAGTCCATCTCTCCATGCGGCCGGCGGGTTGAAGCCCGCGGCTCCTCCTCCTCCGCACCGCTCCCCCTGAGCGGCACAGCTCTCACCTGCGCCGGAGGGGGGGCGCGGAGCAGCACGTGCTGACCACGTGCTGGCCAGGTGGTGCCATGTGGTGAAGCCGGGCTGGCAGCGTCCCGGGCGTCAGGCACGCACATTCGCTCTATAAGATGCACAGACATTTCCCCTTACTTTTGAGGGGGGAAAAGTGTGTCTTATAGAGCGAAAAATATGGTACATGGTGTTCCCTCTCTTCAGGTGTTCCCCTCAACTTTCCACTTGAGAGTGCTATTAGTATTTCCTTACACTCCGCCTAGTGTTGAATCCGTGGAATCAGAACACTGCTTTCCCAAAGCATTAGAAGAATTCCTCGGTTGATCTGTGATTTAACAATGTGGAACTTTTCACAAAACAATGGAATGAATCCAGATTTAATCATGCTTGGATGAAATCTATTGATTTCCATTAGCCATGATGAATTTGTTCTGCTGATTTTACTAGGCTTATTCTAAGCATGACTTAAGTCTGAATCCAACCCATGATGTTTAAATTCTATCCAGATCTTTCTCTCTATGAAAGATCAATACTGGCTGGAGGGAAAATTCATAGAAAATATATTTATATAAGTTGACCACAACTCTGAATCATGGGATATGCTTGAAAGTATATACTGATACAGTTAGAGGTACATTGAGCAAAAATGCCTGTGTTGTGAAGTGGATATATTTGCAGTAGACCCTTTTTAGATTTCATTTCGTTTTCTCTCATTCATCCCATGCCTGATTTGATATATTGGACACTTCATTCAATGTTTAATTTGGGACAGCCATTCTACCAGGCACAGGAGTTAAAAGGTTTTTTTTTTTAGTATCTGTAACAGATGTATGCAAAAAACCATACACTTTGCTATTAAATACAACTTTTATGATATATAGCATCACTTGTATTGCTTAAAATTCCTATTATGCAGCACTACAGTATAGCACTAAAGCATGTCTAAGTTGTCATAGGTGAAGTTATATTAGAAACACTTTCCATATTAAGTGTGAAAGAACTTGGCAAAATCCAGCATTCTCATCCATCCAGTTTTTGTCCTTTCCCCTGAAGAGTACCATCTGTAGAATCTAATTAGAATAATTTTATTAAATACTCATCATGTTGAAAACGACATAAAAAAACAGGAATAACTCCTAATAATTTTGGCCCGAGTTAGCAAAAACCATCTACTGTGACTTTCTTATTCTTCCATTCCTAATTGCAATTCCTTTTCCTACCATACTCCCCGTAACATGAACTCCGGTTGATATGTTATGACTCTGCTGGGTTTTCTGATCTTTAGGAAAGGCTCTTCTTTCTCTCCCATGGACATCTGAAAGCAGGGAAACTCATTAGCAGTAACTAATGGCAACTGCCCTCTTCTTTCCGTTTACTGCTTCTGATTCTGGAAGTAGTGTTCAAGCCATGACTAGGAGTAATTGATGGCCTCATTCTCCACGCACTTGTACATTCCCTTTTTAAAGTTATCCAAATTGGTGGCCATCACTGTAGAGTATAAAATTCTACACTCTAGCAAATCCCTATATGCAGAAATCCTTTTTCTATGTCCTGAGTCTTCCACCCTTCAGCTCCCCAGGGATGACCCTGGTGTCTTGTCTTATGAGACAAGGAAAGAAAAATCTCTCACTCCACAACATGAATAACTGTGTCCACCTCTTTCAGGGTCCATGCTGCTTTCTTATTCTTCCAAGCCCTGGAACACCTTGCCAAGGGAGCCCATCCAGCCCTCTCTCTGGTGTTCTCCTACTAGCAAGCAAAGATGTTTTTATTTAAACAGGCATTCATTCTACATGCTGACTTGTTATGGCTGTTGGATTGATTCAGACCCAATCAGGCTTAGAGTAAACCCACTGAATTCCTTGGGGCAAGTTAATAATTAGCAATCAAATTCCCAGCAATTTCAGTGGGAATAATCTAAGCCTGACTAACTCTGGATCTGACCCACTGTAATTACTGTGCAATTGGTTGGATTTTATTGTGTTTTACTGATTCACATGCCTTGATTTTATGTTTATTACTTTGTACTTTGTTGCTGTCTTATTGTATCTAACTGTGTTCATATTTTTTGCTTATTTTCTCAATAACCTAAAGCACTATTTGGTGGGAAGGCAGGATACCAATTAAAAAAACAAACAACTCCCAACAGGTTTAGCACACAATTTTCCTTTGCCTTCCAATTTCCTTCTCACATACTCAGAAACCTGGCAGGATAATGATGCCAAACTTGGCAGCGGAGCAATCCTTTGGCTCCCAGACAGTCTTTGTTGGGGGATTATTTGGATTCCTAGCTTAAAGACTAGAAAGTTGTTCCAACCTCAGGAAAATTTCCAACTTACCCTTGCTCCACACAGAAAGAACCATGCCAGCTGCTTCTCCGGGGTCACAAAATGAGAAGTGGATTGGGTGGCATTCTGAGGCGAAAGTAGGTGAAGCAGCCTAATGCACCAACATCTAACGTATCTTGAAGACATCTCAATACCCTTCCCTCCTGAAGCACTGCAGTTAACCAGATTTTGGCCATTCAGCTCTTTCCAAGGATGGATAACTGTAGAGGAGACCTCTCATCTTTGCTCCTCCAGTTCTCCATAGGATGCCTATAATCCTCTGAATGGGCATTCCCATAGGATTGTGCACAAAGTGTCTCTTTGGTGGGGGGGGGCTCATTCCAAAATTCGAGATTTTTTTTAAGTTTGCAAAAAATATCTAGGCATTTTATATTTGTTTGTATCCAATTTTCCTGATGCACTCATCATGCAATTCATTTTCCTACTATAATGCTCTCTCAGCATTATTTTCACTAATGTGTGCATTTTGTGTGCACTGATCCATAACCCATCCATTTGTTTTGGTACACATTTTTGTTTGGAGACCATTGCAAAATTTTGAGAAATGGGAATTACAAAGGATAGGTGTGAAGGATTTTTTTTTTAAAAAAGCTGAATACATTGTCATTTTCCATAGAAGGTCTTTATGCTTATGAAAGCCATCATACTAAGTCATATTGTGCTACATACTGTGTAGAGGTTTAATACCATTAAACAAGCTCACAGAGCTTTTCCAAAATGGAGGCTGGAACTCAGCACAACTCAGCACAAAGTTAAAAGTTATTAACGCTCTGCATGAGGTGTGTGCACCTGATTGCAGATGCAATGCAAGAACAACAAATAACAGTTTGCCTAACTATCTAAACCAATGGTTGATGCAAGTAACCTCTTGAGGAAAAATAGACAGAGATATGACTAAGAACATCACGTGTATTCTCCTGCTGAGGCAGGCCTGCTTATTGGCGTGACTATTTGCTCCTGCTTTTCTTATATCTATCAAATAAAGATACAAATCTGGCAGTTTTCTTATGTGTCTGAAGATAAAAGTCCTATTGGGATGAAAGCCTCACCACAGGACAGGTGCTCTTAGGAAAGATAAAGGGAGGGGAGGATTTAAGGGGTCTCCTCTTGACATATGAAAGAAAATAGGCTGGCATGAACCATTAGGCAGGACAAGAGTGGCAGCTACATGCAGCAGGAATGTGAGTATCATTTAAGGACCGCAAACAGCACATGGTGTTAGGACAGGAGAGCCAAGGATGTTCAGGTTCACTGAGAGTGTCTGAAATCCACTTCTTATCTCAGTTCATCTTGCTCGTGCCACCACTTGCAACCTGCTATTCTTTTCATTTGATCAGAAAATATTTTCATGGGAAAAGTGCAGATTTTCCAAAAGTGTACTTTCCCTCCATTTATTAAAATGTGAAACTAGCAATTAGTGAGGGTTGCTTAAAATGCATTTTAAAGTGCCCACTTTAAAAATATATAGATTCATATTTCAAATGCAATTGCAAGTTTGGAAATTTGTAGATTTTTTTTCCAGAAAAAAATGCTTCTGCTTGCATTTGTATTCAGTAATTCAGAAAGTTCAAATAATTTGCAAACTCAAATGAAAAATTTGTACATCCCTACATTCACATTCATGCCTATTCAGAAGTTAGTCTCACTGAACCCAATGGGACTGCCTGCCAGCTAAGTATATATGGGATTGCAGCTTATCTCCATTCTGTAGTTTTGTTATTTTATTTCTACCACCACAGAGAAAGCTGCTTGGATTTTCTGTCCCTTACACTAAAATAACCTGGGTGTAAAACATGAAGCAGTTTTCTTCTATATGAGGAATCCATGGGATATTTTTAAAGGAAGTAATACATAATGAAACCTTTTCCAGGTAAGCAACAGTTCACTGACATGTCCCAGGGCAGTTGTCTTCAGGAAAGTACTGTTATATGGGGGAAACCACTGGGCATTTTTTCACCCATCTTCTCAAATGATGCCATATCAAGTAGCATATCAACTAACATGTTGAACATATTTATCAACATGTTCCACTCTTGATAAACTTCACAACACTCACTTGCCTATTTGGAAAGGCACTTCTTGAACATAGAAGGAGAATCCTTGTGTTTCTCAGACAGAGGGACAGACAAACCGACTGATCAACCGACCATTGGTCATGTAGGAGTCAAGGAAACAGACATTATATCACTGTCCTCTGTGCTGGGACTGAGCCCAGCCTCTTCTCACAGAGGCCATTCCAGTCAATTACTCCACGAGCAGGAGA
Source organism: Varanus komodoensis (assembly GCF_004798865.1). Lineage (NCBI taxonomy): Eukaryota > Metazoa > Chordata > Lepidosauria > Squamata > Varanidae > Varanus > Varanus komodoensis. Next base: position 1,304,250 of record NW_025336114.1, on the reverse strand, counting down.
GGAAGAAGACAGCAGAGAAGCAAATCTATCACAATCAGTTCTGCCCTCAGTCACTGCTTCACCCCCATGGACTGAGTCCCTCTTCCCATCACAGGGCCCATTTCAACCAATTGCTCAATGGAAAAGAGAGAAAGTTAACTGTCACATTAAATGCAATTATTTGGGCCATTTAAAACTTGTATAGACCCTTCCTCCATGTGACTTATCCTTGTTTGTATTAAATTTAGATTGTCAGCCCGAAGGTAGTGACTATCATGTTACTTATCTTGGTAAGCCATCCTGAGAGTCTTTTTGACCAAAGAACAATGCTGTAAATAAACGATGCTGCTTCTGGTAGCACCTGAATATTTATGCTTCAAGTCCCTCTATAATACTTTGGTTGAAGCAGTAAGTGAATTCAGCCAAGGGGCCATAAGACTAGGAATTCAATGGGGTAGAGAAAACCAATGGATATTCACAATTCAGTCCCTAGACTCTGGTTTGCCATCCCAACAATGGAGCCAACTCACTCTGGTGCAAGTTACCTATGCAGGCTGGTCCCTCCTCCCAGGCAAGGGCTTCCTGCTTGGAGTGGGATATTGGTTTCTGAAACAACAGTCTTCCTGGTTCTGGTATGCTCTAATTCTGATTATCAAAATACGTACAACAAATGCAAAACCCATACTGGATCAGGTCAAGTGCCCACCCTGTCCAGAATTTTATTGCTGCAGGGTCTGAAGTGCTGCCATTAAGAAACCCACAAGCAAGATAATGAATTAGTTCTCCGTGAATTAGGCCTATCTCCTTTATAGCAGTGCGATTGGTGGCTATCTTCTGGAGGTAAATTCCACAGTTTAATATGTGCTGCATAAAGAAGTATTTCTTTTTATCTGTCCTGGATCTTTCATTAATCAACTCCATGGGATGACCCAAATTATAGTCTCATGAAAGAGGGGAAATTGTCTCTCCATCACTATCTCCACATGATAGATAGTTTTATAGTTTGGTAGACTTCTGTCATATCTCCCTTTCCTTGCATTCTTTTTCTAAACTGAACCATTTCTGTTCCAGCTTCTTGTTCATTTTAGTTGTTTTTTGCACTTTTACCAGCTTTAAGATATCCCATTTTAGGTGCAGTGAACAGGACTGTACACAATATTCCAGAAGCACTTGTACCATAAAGGTAAAGGTTTCCCCTTGACATTAAGTCCAGTCATGCCTGACTCTAGGGGGCGGTGCTCATCTCCGTTTCCTAGCCAAGGGAGCCAGCATTTGTCTGCAGACAGTCTCCGTGGTCATGTGGCCAGCATGACTAAACACCAAAGTGCATGGAATGCTGTTACCTGCCCACCGATGTGGTACCTTTTTACCTACTTGCATTTGCATGCTTTCGAACTGCAAGGTTGGCAGGAGCTGGGACGGAGCAACAGGAACTCCCTCTGTCTATGGATTCGAACTGTTGACCTTTTGATCAACCAGCCCAGCAGCACAGCAGTTTAAACCACTGTGCCCACTTGTACCATAGACTTGTATAAAAAGAATACGATAATGGCCATTTTATTTTCAGTTCCTTTCAGAATTCTGCTCAATGTGAAATCTACCCTTTTCACAGCTATCACACACTGGTGTGCACTGCAATCTTGAGATCTTTTTTCTTGGTCAGTCACACTAGGTCAGACAAGCCGCTACCTATATCTTATTCCCCATCACAAGTCCTTACTGCTCCCTGATAGCTGCCTACAGTTGTGTCAGAGAGACTCATCACTATTAATAAGGATCGATTGTATTTAATAGGTGATACATTATAATTTCTGTGTGCTCACTGTAAGTGCAGAGTAGCTCTATACGTGCTATGAGCTAGCTTTAAGTGAAAAATGACTTCTTGGAAGTGGTGAGTTTTTGGACATAGAAAAGTCATTACCTCATGTAGCTATGGACCTTCACAAGTTTGCTTCTGAAGTTAGCTGTAAGCATGGCTGTGTTAGAAAGAGGCCCTCCTGAGGACATGGGTTGAATCTGAAGCTCCCAGTTTAGTCAAGCCGCATTTACAATAAGGAACAAAAACCAATGTTGGTAGAAAGTCATGCCTAGAATTTTGGCCTTTTGTAAAGAGATCCTGGGAGAATAAGAAACCTATTCAAGATTCTGCTCTGTCAAGTATTTTTGCCAGTGTGGTAAATATGAAATCACAATAATGACTGTTTTGTTGATGGAAATGAGTTGAAGGATTACACTGGCCATTATTTTATTATGCTTTTCATTAGCCTAATTATACTGTGCTTAAGAATGTGTCTTGGTTGTTTTATCATGATGAAGCTATACTATTCTGTAATATTGCACAGAATTGCACTCACCGCCACTGATTTGCCGCTTTGTCTGGCACCTGTTCTCTGCCCACTTTAGGCTTAAAAAGAGTGCTGAAAATCTGGTGAGCATTCAGAGGAAGGCAGTAAAGATTATACAGGGCCTAGAACCTAAGTCTTATGATGAGATGCTGGAAGAACTGAACCTGTTCAGGCTTGAGAAAGGACGACTACAAGGCGGCATGATTGCACTCTACATGTACCTCAAAGGATGTCACAAAGAAGAAGGAAAAGACCCCTTCTCACTCATCCCAGATTGTGGGACATAGAACAGTGAACTTAAACTATAGTACACCAGGTGCAGACTGAACACAAGGAAGAACTTCCCAACTGTCGGTGCAATATGATGGTGGAACCAGTTTATTTATTTATTTACTTATTTTATTTATTAAAACATTTCTATGCCGCCCCTTGCCGAAGCCTCGGGGTGGCTCACAGCACAGAATAAAATACAATAAAATACAAAAATAACAATATAAAACCAACAATATAAAATAAATAACAATATAAAAGAAGTCACCCTGGCCAGATACATAAGCAATTATTGTTAACAATTAAAATGAAGTTTAAATAAAAAGGTCTTTGCCTGGCACCGAAAAACAAATAACGACGGCGCCAGGTGGACCTCTCTGGGGAGCACATTCCATAGATTGGGCGCCACAGCAGAGAAAGCCCTCCTCCGAGTACTTACCCTCCCAATTTCTTTCACAGAGGATTCCCGGAGAAGGGCCTCTCCCGCAGATCTCAAGGGGCGGCCGGGCATATATGGATGTAAGCGCTCCTTCAGGTAACCAGGACCCAAGCCGTTTAGGGCTTCATAGGTCATCACCAACACCTTGAATTGGGCCCCGACTTCAATGGGAAGCCAGTGAAGGTGATGGAGGACTGGAGTCATGTGAACATAATGCCCAGTCCCCGTCAGCAGCCTGGCAGCTCTATTTTGAACCAATTGAAGTATCCGGACCGTCTTCAAGGGAAGCCCCACATAAAGCGCGTTAGAGAAGTCAAGGTGAGAAGTCACCAGCACGTGTGTCACCGTCACCAGGCAGTCGTACTCCAGGTAGGGGCGCAGCTGATTAATCAGCCGAAGCTGAAGGAAAGCGCTCCTCGCCACCGCTGTCACCTGAGCTTCCAATGAAAGCTCTGGGTCGAGGAGCACTCCTAAGCTGCGGACCTTGTCCCTAAGAGGGAGTGCAACCCCATTCAGGGCCAGGTCAAATCCACCCTCTCCGAAGCCCGATCCGCCAACCAACAGGACCTCCGTCTTGTTGCCAATAGAGGTTGTGTGGTCTTTCTCTCAAGACATTCAAGAAGCAATTAGACAGTTACCTATCTGAGTGGGGTGGTGTAACTGGCATCCTGTACCAGCAGGGGGTTGGACCTAATGGCCTTCCTGGCTCCTTCCAACCTTACCCTTCTATGCTTTTATGAAATGCTGAAATGCAGTGGCAGTCCAAGTGCGTATTACATAAACAGAGAAACATATGTGATGAGTGTACATAGCCTGGACCAACTGCCTTTCATTTCTGCCTCCTCAATCATGCCAGGGACATTCACAATGGTACTATCTCTGACATACTGGGAGAAGGCAACCAGGGAAGTCAGCCATGCCAAGAAGAAGCAAGCATCAGTAACCCTGGGGCAACAGCTCAGGAAGCACAGATATGGCTGCCTCACTCTGCCTAATGATAGGCTATCCCTAAAAAATTCCCTTCAGCCTGTGAATTTGTTTACTCTGTCCTGGTTCTTCAGCTTTTAATTTCCTGACATAATTGTGGACTATGCTTCCTGTTGACTGCTTATCCCTACTAATTTCTCCCTCCTTCCGTCCATGTGTGCATGCACGCGCGTGCGTGCATACATAACAGCCCATGGAACTGTCTGCCAAACCATTTGTTGACTTTCAGGCACCAGCTCTGATAATGACTTTGTCCTGCCATATGGAAAATTTCCTTTGGAATAGTCATCCTCAACCTGGGTCTCCACTGATTTTTTTGGATAGCAACTGGGTTATATTCCAGAACAAGTGGATGGCCCTGGAGAGGGAGAAAGATGTGACTTGAGCTCATGGCAATTTCTGCAATTAAGCTGAGGAAATGTGACAATCCAACCTGATAACTGCATGGGCAGGAAAACTCATTGTGTAAAACAGCTCACCAGTCCATGAGCTGGTTTGTTTTGCAGAGTTTAAATATACTCTTCATTAAAAAAAAAAGTAATTCCACAGGCATGCTTTGCAACTGATTCTCCCCAGCTCCTTCTGATAAATATACTCCTGCATTCTCATGGGGAAATGCTCATGTAGAAATATTTATCACATGAATCTATTTTTCAGTCATTTAAGACTGCATGAATCGTTAATAAGTATTTACATGCAACAATGTAAACAACAACAAACAATTTTTAGAGAAAACTCTTCCACAAGCTACAAGGAATGCATTCAGAAATGGTTCTGGCTATTTCAGGAATCATGGACACAGCGTTTGGCACCGGTAAATCAAGTACACAGCATTTGGCACCAACAGTGCAAATATGAACAGACCAAAATAAAATAAAGAAAAAAGAAAGGAAAATGCTTACTACAGAAAGCAAAGCCCTACTGGCATAATGACTGCCAATAAGGTTTCTTATGAAAATGTTCTACCCCAATGTTATGGATTTTAGTGGAGTTCCTATTATTAAATGCATAAAAGGGAAGTTCCATATTTAATCAGATCAGTTAATGATACTGCACCAAGTGGAGCTCATATTGACATTCTATTGGCCATGCTAGATTTCTTACAAATATGAAAGGGGCTCACCCTCCAAAATCTGGATATTTCTTGTATATATATATTTGTTTAAAACTTTTATATCCCGTCACCACATGCCTTGGCCCATGGAGGAATGCATAGGCTGCTCAATAGCGATGGGTGAGGAATTCATTCCATTGAACCACACTTTGTGGAAATGAATGAGGAAAAGGATGCACATTGCAGCTAGAAATCCATATATTTCTTAGCTTGCAATCAAGTTCTGCCAAACCAAACCCAACACAAAAACCAGGCAAAACAAACCACTGTGTTTAACAGAAGGCACACATTTGACATTATGCAAAAAAGGCTCTGCATTTTTGAATTGCATAATAACATGCTTTATTCAACAGGATCATTCGTCTAGTTACTTATCTATTTCTTAGAGTTGTATATCACTCTACTGACAAATGACCACAGGGCAGTTTGCAATTAACAACAAAAAGGACAACAACAAAATAACCAACCACACAACCAAATGAAATATTCAAAAATAATATTAGAGCAGTATTAAACATGAAACCATCAACACTATTCAAACTTTAAAGAGTCAGCCGTAATATTAATAAGAAAAGCAACAAACTAAATGCAGACTGGGAAGGGAAGATCTTAACCTGATTTCTAAATGCATACAGTGGAGATGCCAGGTAGGTCTCTCTGTACAGACAGTTCCTCAGGTCGGCATTGCTACAAATATTGCTTTTTTCCTGGCAGCTACTTACTGCACTGTTGTGGACAGTGCCATGCAGAGAAAAGTCTCAAAATTTGATCTTAGCAAAGTGAAAGAATATATTATGTGTCCATTTCAAAAATGCAAACAAAGTTCAAACCATAATTGCTCATAAACAGAAAGAACAAAGGAGGAGATGGTAGTATGAGGAAATCCACAGAAATGGACCTGGCAAATATACCCATTCCTAGCAGTCAGTTCCTGAAATTCCTAAACAAGGAGTTTGAATCTGGAGTTTGCATCTGGGAGATGGCCTGACAGTACCTTTGTATGTATGTAAGATGATACAGTGGTTTAGAGTGCATCTTGGGGGAGAACTCTGTACCAAGGGTATCAATTTGTCACAGCTACACAGTTGAAAAGGGAAGGGAGATGTCTGTCTAAACCAGTGATGGTGAACGTTTTAGAGACTGGAGGCCCAAACTGCATCCCAAAACCCACTTATTTAATCACAAAGTGCCAACACTGCAATAAAACACGAAAACTGAGGTTTTAGTTTAGAAAACACAACTCACTGCCAGTTCAAGCAAACATATATATATCCTTGGCAGTGCACTGAAGGTTCTGAATGAATTGTGACTAATGAGTTGCGGCTTGTGACATCATCGCATGGCGCTGCTACTCATTTCCAAGCATGTGCATGGCCCCTTTGTGCACAGTTATATGATGCTTGGCTGCTGGGGTGATGCTGGCGCAAATTGGCTCACGTGACGACTGAGAGGGCACTGTGTTGCTGCTGTGGCACGTATGCCATAGGTTCACCACCAGTGCCCCAACCCTACCCTGGAGCACTCCCCTAACCCTAATATAGGGGTAAGATATCATTGAAAAGGGCGATTTTGGAAAAGCCTTCCTTGAATAGCTTTTTCTGCAAAGCTCATCATTTCTGCCCATTCTAAACACACACCAACCATTAGAATCATGCTGAAACACCTCATTTTTCAAGTCCTAACCCTACCCTGGTACACACCCCTAACCGTAATATAGGGCTAAAGTTCCACTGAAAGGAGGGCGATTACAAAAAAGTCTTCTTGAGTAACTTTTTCTGAACAGCTCATCATTTCTGCCCATTCTAAACACATTCCAACCATCAGAATTGTGCCAGGAAACCTCATTTTTTGAACCCTAATCCTATTCTGCTGCCCACCCCTAAGCCTAATATAGGGCAAAAGTTCCACTGAAAAGATGGCGAACTTGAAAAGGCCATCCTGGAATAGCTTTTTCTGCACAGCTTATCTCTTCTGCCCATTCTAAATACATTCCAGCCATCAAAATCATGCTGACAAACCTCATTTTTCGAACACTAACCCTACCCTGGTGCTCACCCCTAACCCTAATATACGGCAAATTTCCACTGAAAAGATGGTGAATTTGAATAGGCCGTCCTGGAGTAAGTTTTGCTGAACAGCTCATCACTTCTGCCCATTCTAAATTCATTCCAACCATCAGAATCATACTAGGGCACCTCATTTGTCGAACCCTAACCCTACCCTGCTGCACACCCCCAACCCTAATATAGGGAGAAAGTTCCACTGAAAAGAGGGTGAATTTGAAAAAGCCTTCCTTGAGTAGCTTTTTCTGCACAGCTCATCATTTCTGCCCATACTAAACACATTCCATCCATCAGAATCATGTCAGGACACCTCATTTTTCTAACCCTAACCCATGATTGTGAAGCTTTTAGAGACCGTGTGCCCAAATTGCAACTCAAAACCCTCTTATCTATTGTAAAGTGCCAACACTGAAATAAAACCCAAAAACTGAGACATTAGTTTATTAAAAACAACTCACAGCCAGGCCAAGCAAATATATATATATTCTTAGCTGCCGACTGATTGGCCATGCAAAAGCTTGGATGAGTCACATATAATGAATCGCGGCTTGTGATGTCATCACCTGTTGCCGCTACTCCTTTCTGAGCATGCACATGGCCACTATGTGTGCTTTTATCTGATGCTCGACTGCTGGGGAGATGCTCTGGTGACTCAGCTCCCATGCTGACAGAAAGTGCTCTATGTGTCCTCTGTGGCATGTGCGCCATAGGTTCGCCACCTCTGGTCTAAACAGTTTAACATTGTGGAACTGGAAACCTAATTCTCTGGAAAACAGATAATGGTGATGAAATTAAATCCCTTGACCAATGTAACTGGGAGGATATCCCATGTCTTGCTTGTGGGCCTCCTACAGACATCTAGTTGGCCGCTGTGGAAGCATAATGCTGGGTGGACTATGTATTGCATTGCATTTATATCCCACCTTTTTACCCATTCTGAGGAACCCAAGGCTGTTGACATAGATCCCCTCTGCCCCATTTTGATCCTTACAGTAATAACTCTATGAGGTAGGTTAGACTGAGAGTCTATGACCGGCCTCAAGTAAAACAGTGAGCTTCATGGCTAAGTTGGAGTAGAACTTCAGTCTCCCACATCCCAGCACAACTTTTGAATCACCAGCCCATAGTGGGTCTCTTAACTTATAGGACTTTGGTCTGACCTATCATGTTCTTAATTTTTGTGCCTTAACCATGCCATCCTGGCAAGAAAAAATATATCTCATGGTGCACTTTGGCCCAGTTGTATATCTGCAGTATGAAAATGCAACTTTCTAGGATACTTTGCTCCTTCATGGATCACTGCCTTGTTGTGGCGAAGGGGCTTTCATAGCTCAATGAAGCTATGAGCTATGCCGTGCAGGGCCACCCAAGACAGACAGGCCATTGCAGAGAGCTCTGACAAAATGTGATCCACTGGAGAAGGAAATGGCAACCCACTCCAGTATCTTTGCCATGAAAACCCCATGGACAGTATCAAAAGGCAAAAAGATATGACGCTGGAAGATGAGCCCCTCAGGTCGGAAGGTGTCCAATATGCTACTGGGGAAGAGCAGAGGGCTAGTACTAGTAGCGCCAGAAAGAATGAAGTGACTGGGTCAAAGCCAAAAGGACACTCAGTTGCAGATGTATCTGGTGGTGAAAGGAGAGTCTGATGCTGCAAAGATCTATACTCCATAGGAAGCTGGAATGTAAGATCCATGAATCAAGGCAAGCTGGATGTGGTCAAACAAGAGATGACAAGACTGAACATCGACATCTTAGGAATCAGTGAACTAAAATGGACAGGAATGGGTGAATTTAATTCAGATGACCATCAGGTATACTACTGCGGGCGAGAATCCCTCAGAAGAAATGGAGTAGCCTTCATAGACAATAAAAGAGTAGGAAAAGCACTACTGGGATACAATCTCCAAAATGACAGAATGATCTCAGTTCGAATCCAAGGCAAACCATTCAACATGACAATAGTCTAAATCTATGCCCCAACCACTGGTGCTGAAGAGGCTGAAGTTGACCGGTTTCATGAAGGCCTACAACACCTTCTAGAATGAACACCAACAAATGATGTCTTTATCATCATGGGGGATTGGAATGCTAAAGTAGGAAGCCAGAAGATAACTGGAATAACAGGCAAGTTTGGCCTTGGAGTACAAAATGAAGCAGGGCACAGGCTGGTAGAATTTTGTCAAGAGAATACAATGGTCATAGCAAACACTCTTTTCCAACAACCCAGGAGACGACTCTACACGTGGACATCAGCAGATGGTCAACACAGAAAACAGATTGACTATGTGCTCTGCAGCCAAAGGTGGAGAATCTCTATACAGTCAGTGAAAACTAGACCAGGAGCTGACTGTGGCTCAGATCATGAGCTTCTGGTTGCAAAATTTAGGCTTAAATTGAAGAAAGTAGGGAAAAGCACTAGGCCACTCAGGTATGACCTAAATCATATCCCTGATGAATATACAGTAGAGGTGACAAATAGATTTAAGGAATTAGATCTGATAGACAGACTGCCTGAAGAACTATGGATGGAGGTTCGCAACATTGTACAAGAGGTAGCAACTAAAACCATCCCAAAGAAAAAGAAATGCAAGGAAGCAAAATGGCTGTCTGAGGAAGCTTTACAAATAGCTGAGGAAAGAAGGGAAGCGAAAGGCAAGGGAGAAAGAGAAAGATACACCCAATTGAATGCAGAATTCCAGAAAATAGCTAGAAGAGATAAGAATGCCTTCTTAAATGAACAGTGCAAAGAAATAGAAGAAAACAATAGAATAGGGAGGACCAGAGATCTCTTCAAGAAAATTGGAGATAGGAAGGGAATGTTTAATGCAAATATGGACATGATAAAGGACCAAAATGGCAGGGACCTAAAGAGGCAGAAGAGATTAAGAAGAGGTGGCAAGATTACACAGAAGAACTATACAAGAAAGAGCTTAACATCCCTGATAACCACAATTGCGTGGTCACTGACCTTGAGCCAGACATCCTGGAATGTGAAGTCAAATGGGCCTTGGGAAGTCTGAGCAACAACAAAGCTAGTAGAGGTGACAGTATTCCAGTTGAGCTATTCAAAATCCTAAAAGATGATGCAGTAAAAGTGCTATACTCAATATGCCAGCAAATTTGGAAAACTCAACAGTGGCTGCAGGATTGGAAAAAGTCAGTTTACATTCCAATCCCAAAAAAGGGTAATGCCAAAGAATGTTCAAACTACCACACCATTGCACTCATTTCACATGCTAGCAAAGTGATGCTCAAAATCCTACAAGCTAGGCTCCAGCAGTAGGTGAACCGAGAACCACCAGAAGTACAGGCAGGATAGAGGGAGAGGAACTAGAGATCAAATTGCCAACATACACTGGATCATGGAGAAAGCTAGGGAGTTCCAGAAAAACATCTACTTCTGCTTCATTGACTATGCTAAAGCCTTTGATTGTGTGGATCACAACAAATTGTGGCAAGTTCTTAAAGATATGGGAGTCCCAGACCATCTTATTTGTCTCTTGAGAAACCTATATGCAGGTCAAGAAGCAGCAGTGAAAACTGGACACAGAACCACTGATTGGTTCAAAATTGAGAAAGGAGTTCAGCAAGGCTGTATACTGTCGCCCTGGCTATTTAACTTGTATGCAGAGCACATCATGAGAAAGGCGGGGTAGATGAATCACCAGTTGGAATTAAGATTGCTGGGAGAAATATCAACAACCTCAGATATGCAGATGATACCACTCTCATGGCAGAAAGTGAAAAGGAACTAAAGAGCCTCTTAATGCGAGTGAAGGAGGAGAGTGGAAACGTTGGCTTGAAACTCAACATTAAGAAAACTGAGATCATGGCATCCAGTCCTCTCACTTCCTGACAAATAGATAGAGAAGAAATGGAGGTAGTGACAGATTTTATTTTCCCTGGCTCCAAGATCACCGCAGACGGGGACTGCAGCCAAGAAATTAAAAGATGCTTGCTCCTTGGGAGGAAAGCTATGGCAAATCTAGACAACATACTAAAAAGCAGAGACATCACCCTGCCAACAAAAGTGCGTATAGTCAAGGCTATGGTTTTCCCAGTTGCAGTGTATGGCTGTGAATGCTGGACCATAAGGAAGGATTGAGGCCTTTGAATTGTGGTGCTGGAGGAGACTCCTGCGAGTCCCTTGGACCGCAAGGTGATCAAACTGGTCAGTCCTAGAGGAGATCAACCCTGACTGCTCTTTAGAAGGCCAGATCCTGAAGATGAAACTCAAATACTTTGGCCACCTAATGAGAAGGAAGGACTCCCTGGAGAAGAGCCTAATGCTGGGAACAATAGATGGCAAAAGAAGAAGGGGATGGCAGAGGGTGAGGTGGCTAGATGGAGTCACTGAAGCAGTTGGTGTGAGCTTATTTGGACTGTGGGGGATGGCGGAGGACAGGAAGGCCTGGAGGAATGTTGTCCATGAGGTCGCTATGGGTTGGACATGACTTCGCGACTAAAACAAAGGATACTTTGTGCTTTGGCCCTTCTCTCCTAAAACCTTTCCTGAAATGCCTTTCTGGACTCTCAGAGCTGCTTGTGGTTTTTGCATACAATAGCTTTAATGGATAATTCACCTGGCTGTTCTGTCTACCTTTCCTCATTTTTCTGTTTTTGTCCTCTGTATGGTTTTCCTGCTTTTTGGCATAAAGTTGTCATCATGTGATTGAAAAAGAACAGGGCATAAATGATGTATGAAATGTAAGAATGCCCTTGCATGGATGATGTATATGCCAGGAAACAGAAATATAATAGAGCCAGTTTATTCCTTTTTCCCAGTGATTTCCAGGTTTTTTGCTCAGTATTGAAAACTTGACCTGTGCAGCCCAATCAGGACTCATTTTACAGCCATACATTTTCAACCTATGTCTGCAATATACTTGGAAAGGGGATACTGAACAGAACTGTCAAGAGTGCTTCTGAGTGTTTGGATCTGCCATGGTTTTCATTGCATGTGCCAAGTTAAAAAAGTTTCAGAAAGCAATAGCAATTGATCATGCAGCAGCTCACTGGCAGTCTATGAGCCATCACTGAGTGTGCCTGAATGAGGAAGGGCTAGGGGCTGCTGCTGTTATTGGAGGACACTGGAAAGTGACAATGGAAACACTGGTAATTCAGGCAAGCTCATGCTGGGTGGTGTTGAATGGCGCAGACTGGTAGTACCAACAACTGCATGAGGCTCTGTTAAGCAGGACACTGGCAAGGTGATAAGGTCCATATGGTTGCTTTTTCAGAACTCAGTCTCTGAAAACCTCACTATGTACTTTTTATAGCGCAGAAAATTTTAATTTATCTTTAAGAAGGAACAAGTTATAAGTTCTTATACCTAGAAGCTTAATAGTGTGAAGAGAATATCTCTTAAGACCTGGAGTTTGGAGCAGCTGAGTAGCCATCTCCATTAGGAATGTTACACTCATTCTTCCGACTTTAGACTCACAAGTCCCAGGGGACACATAATAGCCATCTCGTGTACAGGATGTGTAACAGAAGGCCCAAAGCCTTCTATGGCACAAATGAAAATCCACAGAAGCCCTTTGATTGAAATACAAATAGCCTGGGAAACAGTAGGAGAACAGGAAACACCGAGTGCCAGCAGGTACAAAAATTCACTAGTGGAAGGTAGGATTATTTTGTGAACTATATTCAACTAGATGCTGAAGCTTGCAACAATTTGGTATAATACTACTTTTGATAGCTTTGATTTCACTAAGCAAGAAGACCACAAAGCCTAAGTGAATACACATGCACACCATACAGTTCCTTGGCATGGCTGTAATGGGATATTCAGTTGCTACCTGGGAAAAAAAGTTCAGTTTTGTAGAGCTGTGCATCATACATTTTCCACTTCCAAGCTGCTTTTCTATTGATTGACTCCTTATGGGGATGAATGAGGAGAATGCCAAATATGTGACAGATCATGCTGCATATTCATTCCCTCTGTTTATGTTGAACAGCAGAAGGACTGACTGCCCCATGCCAGTTCAAAGAATCGCTCATACATTTGAAAGACTGGCACATCCAATATCCAATTTAGGATTCTGTGCTAACGTAGCATAAAATAACTCCAAACCTTTTGCCCGAATAAAGAACTTCCTTAATATAATCTCTTATGCTCAGGCCATTAATACAATTAATTCATCAATGGATGTGCAAAAATGTTGAATTAGGCTTTTGGCCTTCTACAAAAAATGTTTGCTTGAAAAAAACAAGAACAAAAACAAAAGCTAAGCCATGAATAAAACATATATCTGTTTTCCTGTTAGATTTTAGGGATCCATATTATCTTTTCTCCATCAACAATAGAAATGTGGTATGTTGTAAGATGTATATTGAAAAGACTTTGTCTTAGCCATAGAATTTGGAAAATGTTTTGGGTTACGGTTCTGTGCATTGGATGAAAGCATTACAATACTTTTAAAAAGAAGTGACATATAGCCATGTATGCACAAGTATTTTGAAATTCATTTTTAACTTGGACTTGCTGCATTCATAACCACAACTGTGAATGGGAACATGGTTTTCAGGGGAAAAAAGCACATTCCTGAGCACATTTACTTTTGGAAAATGTAGTTTAAAAGTGTGCTTTTTAAAAAAAAGTATGAGTCTTTATAGTTCACTTTATGGAGGAAGTGTGTCTTGTTAATGATTCAGAACATGTCACTGGGTAGGTCTATGCTGGGCATGGCAGCTGGGGTCCAACAACATCAGGAGAGCATCAATCGTCCATCTGTCCATCTGTCCATCCATTTTTCCATCCTCCACCAATCCATCTCATATCACTTTTCTTGACTAGTGTAGATCTTAGGGTCTCAGTCAGAGGCCTTTCCCAGCTCTTACATCAGTCCCTTTTCAGGAGGCTTGCCAAGGATTAGAGCGATAACCCTATGCATATGCAGCATGTACTTTGACACTGAGCTATGATCCCTCCTCGCAGCCTTCTTTGCTAGTGGCAATTGCCACATCTTGTGGAAATGAATTCCATAAGTTAACTGTTGCATGAAGAAATATACTCTTTTTGTTGATGTGAAGAAATATTTCCTTCATACTTAAGCTGTGTGATGCATATAGATCTTGCAGCCAAGCCAAGTTTATTCCCATTAATCTTAGCACATATATCCATAACTATTTGTTCTTTCTTTGTAATCTGTGATGCATTGCCTTTGTCTGATGAAATCCATTTATTGTTTGCAAATGACTGCTCCAATTTTTAATTGCAATTCTCTCTTCAGTGGTGTTTGGAGTGCCTCCAAATATTATAAAGTTCATAGATGTGATAATCAACATTTTTCCTTTAATGCTGCTGGAGCCATTTAAAAATCACAACATACTCTGATGCTAGGTTGTATGCTATTCCTGCTTAGAGTGGACCCATTGAAATGGATGGGATTAAAATTAGAATAGCTCTGAATACAGTTCATAATCCCCTCCCACTCTACCACTGATCAGTTAAGAAGTACTATTTGTATATATTTTTCCATCATTTTAGCATCTTTTAAATCCATATTTTCCCAATCAACAAGAATAATATACGGATCTATATCAACACCCTTTCATCAATCAAAATATAACCAGCGCATTCCTCTTATCTACTAAACCATTAAACCATCAAAGAAGGAATTTCAGTTGGTTTGACCTGACTTGTTCTTTACAAACCCATTATGACTGCTAGTATTCACTGTATTTCCTTATAGATGGTATATAAATCAAATGCTTTATGGTTTTTTCCACTCCTCCCTACCTTCTTGCTTTCGACATAATCAGAAATATTCTTTTTCAGGTTGTGAAAGTATTTCCCATTAGCTGCATTTTGCCAGCAATTCTCTTTGTATTTATGACTTCATAATTCCCGAATCTGTCACAATCAGTGCTGAAGGAGCATGGCAGGGTGTAATGAAATAATTTGAAGAGAAATGTTGCAACCCAGCAGCAATCTGCTCTTCTTTCTACCAGATGCAGAATGAATAATATTTAGGGATGTGTACTTATAAATCAGTGCACCCTTTAATTAAGCAACACATTTGACTAAAGAAAAATTAATTAGCAATGCATGGCACAAACCCTGGCCCATTATCAAAGCACCGGTAATGCAATAAAACGCAATTGCTGGTGTGATTTCAGAGCTAATTATCAGCAAGTCATTTTAGTTTTTGTTTCTGAGTTTCTCATACAACAACCAGATAAGGATCTACATTCCAAATATTTTTTCATTCATGTCCATAGTCTGTATCAACACCAGATGAATTGGTCAAGCTACCGTGTTCCAATTAGCCAGTCTTTGCCAGTGCATGAAGCACGTGTTTGGGTTAACTAATCTGAGTCATCCAGAGCTATTGGCACCCCAGGAGGTATTATTCAGAACAGCACCCATTCTTTTAATTTTTTTTTTTTCTTGTGTGAGCGGGTTTACATGGATGCCTGGTTAATTGAGGAATACATGGTTCAGCCTTTATGCAAAGGAGTAGGTGAGATCATGTCTTACAAGTGTCAAAGATCCAACAGTTGAGTGTGTTCCAAATGTTCACAGAAGGGACATGAAAAAAACAGGAAAATTATAGCGTTATCTTTATTGCCACCATCCTCATATTAGTAGAGGCATTCCACTTCTACCACTATGTATAACTCATGTTTCACAGATGCACTTCTTTGGTCAGTAGGATGTTTTAGGGATAACTTCATAGGTGCAGATTCATTCTGAGGACCAGCTGATAGAGAGGGGTGATGTTTTTGTACTACATGTTTTATTTTTAACGATTCAGACTGAGTAGGTGGGAAACAAGGTGTATGGCAGTGTAATTTTAAAGCAGAACCAGTTCCTTGATGCCACAGCCCACCTTGCTGCATCCCCCATGACTACTTTGATAGTCAGAAGGCTCTTAGCACTCATTTGTTGTAGCAGGCTCAACATTCAGACTTTTTCTCTTCCACTGGACACTTCCAAACTGTGCTCCTCCACCTCAACCATTTCTTTTTATCTCTTACCTATGGAAAGTAAGTATGCCCAGTCTTCCTAGATGGCCTTCACTGCCTATGCCATTGGTTTCCTGTGTAATTTGAAACAGCCCCACCATTTCAGAGCTAAGAATTGACTTAGAATACTGGAGTGTGACCCATGATTCTGTGTTTTCGATGAGAGCTAAATTGCAGAATAAGCTGACAATCCCATATATGTAGCCATGATTTTCTACGTATTACTTAAGCAGGGTATGTGACCAGGCAATGAGATCCTGGAAAATAATTAGGTACTCTGTTTATTTCCTCTTTTAAAAAAGATTGCCCCCTTTATAACAGTTGTTCATCCTCGGTTCTCAGAATGTTCTCGAAACATGCACAGGTAAAATGAAAGAACGTTATGGCATACTTGCTTCCAGGATGTTTCATGGAAGATCCTGTACCCCAGGATTACTTGTGCTTTGGGGATCTAGGTCTAAATAAAATAAATATTTATGCTTCCTATGCAGGTGCCAAAATTCAAACAGTGTGTTGGCATAAGGATTACAGACATTTTCCTTCTGATACAGATGGCATCTCCATTTCCTTCCTTGCTTAAGCATCTTGGCAAGTTTGCCATTCACAAAGTTTTTATATAAGCTTATATTTCCCCTGTGACCCACTAAGAACATGTTGGATGATTGTTAGCACATGGAAATGTGCATTAATCTTTAATGAGCCTATTGTTTCCTTTGGTTTCTTTTGGTTTGGGGAATTCCATGCTAAACAGCATATTTTCACTTAATAACTCCATCTGGACTGGCAGCATGATAAAGATTCTTTCATGAGAATAGATTAGCTTATATGGGTAGCATGATCCACAAAAGCTAATGTACTAGAAAGGGGAAAGAATAGGTGCAATGGGGATTGTAACAACTGATATCTGGCCAATAAAAATAATTTCCCTGACTTCCCCTGCAGCATGCAGTTTTCTATACAAAGAATCAAAGAGAGTTAGAATTGAAATGATGCACACCATGGGTGCTGACTTCCCTCTGGTGAGTATTCAACTATCCAAGAGTAATGTAGAACTTACCAGCCACCAGGTGGACACTTAGGGATGGAGAAAAAAATCGTTTGCTTAAAATGTTAATCATCCATTCTCACAAATATGCAAACTGAATTCAGTTATTCTTTGAAATTTGCACTTTTGCAAATTTTTCAATTGAGTTTTGTCAATGATGATAGTGATGAGTACAGAAGTGTGTATATTTGGGGCAGATCCACACAAAATGCACACACCTGTGAACTCAAACAATGCATTATAAGAAAATCATTTGCAAAAATGCTCATACTGGGAAAAATTGTATGCAAAAAAATCGTGTGCTTGGAGTATGTTATTTGGACAAAAATATTTGGACATAAAAGTATGTCCAAATATTCATTTTTTAAAAAAATCTCAAAGTTGGGGATGAAATGGCCTTATGATTGGAAAAGTGAGAAGAAGCAGGTGAACCCCTCCCGTACGGTGGGTGCTTATATAGATTGTGCAGTAGGGATGTTCATGACATGATGATTGTACCACGTTCTAATGCAAGTCCAGAATTAAAAACTTTCCCAGGTCAAGTTTTACATATGCATCTAGCATATATTTGTGTATGTGTGTGTGTGAAAATGAGAAATGTTTTAGCCTTGCCCTCAGTTTTCTATGGGTAGTGGGATGTTCAAACATGCAGTTCACCTCCAACATTGTGATGGCACAGCCATGTGAAGGCTGTACTGCATGCATTGCCTCAAAGAAAAGCTGCCTTATGTTAGACTTACTGAAAGATAAACAAGGCAGTTTCTGCAAGGTTTACTACTTCCCTTCATTGGATATGATAGTCCAACGTGTGCGCTTCTTACAGTGAATATACAATATAAGCTACAGATTTGCAGACGCTGGAAAAAGTACTTTTTATGCCCTCAGACTACATGGACATTATGCAGTTCTTTTTAATGCTCAGTATGTTCAATCCATTCAATTTATCACTGTCCACGAAAGAAGAATAGAACAAACCCTCCAAATGTTGCAATATCGTAACAACAAATTTGTATTCACAAGCTTTCAGGGTATTCACTGCCAAATGAAATTCTCTGTCTCTATTGTCTTTTTGCACATGTCACAGAAAACATATGGCCAACATTATGTGGTGTGACACATTTGCAATACCACATTTAAACCCATTTGGTTGCCAATGGATTTTCATCACAGAGTTGTCCTCTTCTTGGTGCAGAAGTACTGTCCTTGTAAAGGCTTGCTTCGATCAAGTGGAATGTAAATGCGGCAGCAAGGTACAAGTTATAAAACAGAATGGGAACTTATCCCGTACTTAGCCCTTTTAAATAGGAGATAGTTTCCACAGAGTATACTGCTGATAGATGATGGAGGAAGCATATAGAAAAACAGACGTGCTCCTTTTACTTTTTCAGAATGCTTATGAACATTTCATATGCACATCGACGAACTGTTATTTCTGTATCCTACTTACCTAAAAATTCATGTGGAAAAAACAACACTGGAAGCACTGAACATGATGTTTCTGTTGGCTGAGGGGCAAGAAAGTGAATCACTGACTGTGACAGAGATTTCACTTCAAAGAAATGTGTTATATTTGCTGTGGATCGGGAAAACAAATGTCTCAAAGTGCAGGTACTGGAATGTTTTGCTTGGAGATGCAGTGGAGAGTCACAATGAGGAAGCACATGATACGATGGCATCTAGAAGAATTTTGGCCTGTAGATGAAATATTCCAACATAACACCCATCGTTTTTGTAGGCAGGCTTTTTGAGGATTTTGATTCTGTTTGCATATTATGTAAATATTCACAACAGGAGCTGAAACGTAATTCTCAGGAAGCGTTTGCAATTTCCCAAATTTGTGTTTGCACGTGACACTGTACACTTGTTCCAATGCGTACTCCTGAAAATGGGCATTTCCCCCATAGTCCACATTTTTACCTTTTTGCACTTTATACTATGAGGAAAGTGTGAATGTTTGCTCAAGAAAAAAGTACACTTCTTAAAATACATATCTTTCCAGTTGAAAAAGAAGTCACATTTGGGAACATAGATGTGGTGAATTGAACTTCAAGCAGGTATTCTGAGTGACCCAAGAAGCTCCAACATCACATGTTCCTCCATACCTATCAGAAGACTGTTTTGGCTCCTGAGAAATGAGAAAAAAGGGGCAAGCTGCTGGTTGCTTTTCTAGACAGAGGGCATTGTAATACCATTGCAGTTTAAAAATAATGGCTCACAACATGAATATACTTTTCAGTGAGCTCCTAAAACTGGTTTGCTATTCCCAATTTAACTAGAGAATTTATAGACTTATGTACTTTCTTGCTTATCTTATTTTTATACCACCCAAAAGCTGAGTCTGCCTGGGAGGTTAACAAAAATAAGGTTGCCCATATTCATTTGCTGCTAAGACCAGCTTGAGCTGCATAATTTTTCCATTTATAACAAAGGAACTGTGGCAGAAGAGATACACCCAAGCATAGGGCTTGTGATCTTTAATTGCACGAACCACCACCAGTGGTGGGACAGGGTTGCATAATGCTGCATGGTCTTTGCAGAATAAAAGGAGGAAGCATTGCATTGCTGCCTATGCCAGGGATGTCTTTCTCCACATGGCCTTTTCCACTTGCACTATAGTTCCAAAGTGGCACTTTGAGTATGCTTCAGTGGAGTGAGCCAATTTATTGATGGTGATGTTCACATCTGATAGGTCATATATGATTCAAGTCAGGGGAAAAGAGGGGGATTAAATTAAATGAAAATGTAAACCACATAAAGCTCCTGGAGGATTTATATGTCTATATATACCTATAATTCAGTGAGCTGGCATCAGTAATTTACAAGCAGTGGCAGATGTTATTCTGAGCAGCTCTAACCTGCTTCCCTTCCAAACTGTGAGGCCAGTAGTAGCTTAAAAGATCAAAAACTGTGGGTGCTTGAGCCTAGAAGGAAATATTGGTAGCATCTAATTGACTGAGATCAATAGATGTGAAGTTCAGCCAAGTCAGGCAAAGTCAGGTCACAGTAGGCAAGGTTTTAGTAAGTAAAGTCCAGGTAATGAAGGTAAAATCAAGTCACAGCAAATAACTTCAGGAAAGATACTCTCTTGTACAAACAGCAGACGGAAACAGGACCTTGGACAGCACCACACAATCACTGCTAGCTGAAGCTCTCCCTTCCTAGAACGGTTCCAGGAGAACATTGCCTCAGCAGGGAGCTAAAAGGAAGCCTTATATATCCTGGGAAGTAGTGTGGTTATTCCATCCCCTGCAGAAGGAACTAGTTTTCCTGCTGGAAACTCATTCAGTGAGACAGAGGATTATAGTAGGTTTGTGCCTTTTGGCCCAGAGGACCCTGAAGAAGGCATTAAGTGTTCTTCCACTGAGGAAGAAACCTGAACCTCACCATCAGAGAATATGCACGGAAAAGTCAGAAGGCCATAGATCATTACATAAAGAGCCATATCTCTTTGGCTATTGAATGTCAATGAATCAGAACCGCTAGGTGTTGAGACATGTCCCTTACCCTCAAATATGCATTTCTTGAATTTTTGCATTGGGTGTGCCGCAGCTCAGGGGCTGGCTACTATGTCAGCAGTTACTGAAGATAAGGGGTTGGGGATTTCCCAGTTGGGACAATCCTCATTTTTGCAGATAGGATTTGACTGGCTCTGAAACCCATTTCCAAGAGTGGCCCTACATTGTTCTTGAAGAGATTGCGCCATCCAGCTCTTCACTGCTTTCATCATCAGTTTCTCTCACACAACAGAATTTAGACGATTGTTTTATGATGAAACTTCAGCATCAAAAATAATTTTCAAATGAAGCATGGTATAGGGATGGCTCGCAAACACAGTCAGATGCCATGGTTTTTTTAGTGTTTCTGATTCTACTGGAGATAATTTCTCCCTGATCAATCTGACATTAGCTCCTTGGGAAATTGTCAAGGGCACATAGGTTCTCATTCCTTTGGACTGAAAGCATCCCTCTGCTCATCTCCACTGCCTCACTTTTATCCTTTGGTGAATGGTTTGCAGCCGCCACTGGCTGCCAGTGCCAATATCTTTTCTGGCCAGTGCACACATTAGAAACATCATATGCGCAGGGACGCTGCAGCTGGGGTCACAGCTGACAGACAGCTACATCCCGAAGTTTGATTTGAAACCTGTCCTCAGTTCTGTTTTTGTTGTTCTATCAAACACTAAGCAGGTTGAAAAAAATGTGGAAAGTGTGGGCAATCTTACTTAAGGCAATTGCAGCAAATTGTAGATAGAATGTTTAATTCACACTTGGCATCTACATCTTAAGCTGATTGCCAGCAAAGAAAGTCCAAACCCCCTTAAGGGAGTGAGCTCTAAAAGAAGCTATACTTACAGCACTTTGAAGTGAGAAGTTCTTGCTCATAAGTATTTATGCTCTCTTCTTGGCTTTCTCAGTCTCTTGTTCCCTCCCTTTGTCTAGGGGATTATATCTTTTATTATTTATTAACAAAATATCAACACCTATGAACTATGGAAGAAATATGCAGAAAAGCTATTTAATATACTGTAGATATCATTGTGAAGAAGAGTTGGGATTTTGGGAGGGTGTCACAAACACTGAGTCAGATTTGATGATAAGCAAACGTTGGGTGCATGCCACAATGCTGGGGAGAGCAGAAAGGCAGGAAATGTCACATGGGGAGATTCAGCAGTCTAAACATCTTTTGTATGGGATTTTAAGGAAGTTTCTTAATCTCATGTTTGGTTCCAAGTGTGTCAGCAAAATGCTGTGAATTCTAGAAACATTACTAAATAAGTGACACAGTGCCCAAGTGCTCGAATTCCCCCGATGGGTGGCCAGCAGTAGTTTACTAGTGCAATCCAGTAACATTGCAAAATAAGGTAAGCAAAATAAAATAAATAATGACAATAGGTTAATTCAAAGAGTTTTTACAGACTGCAGATTTCTGCTTTTCTTGTTACAAAATGTTTTACAAACTCTAGGTATTGCTTTACTTGAGCATTTATTATGTACTTATGCTCATTCATTCATGAAGTTTTTGGGCCATTTCATAATGTTATGAACATCCCAAATATTCCAGCTGTTTTCAGGGCTCGTTTGTTTGTTTGTTTTTAGAGCAAAGTATATCTGATAGTTTCCTAGATGGTGCCATGATTTGCTATGAAGACCTAGTGTATTTTGCAATTCCATTATATATCATAGAGCCACCAAATTCTGTGTAATGGAACACATAGAAAGGCATGGAGGAAAACCTCTGGCTGTGGGAAGGGGTGAGACATCTTGTGTAGGATGCCCCAGTTGTGCGCAACAACTAGAAGAAACAGCATTGGCTATATGCCTCATGTCTAGAAGACCGACGTTCAGAACATCATTTAACGTTTTAAAGTAGCTTTCTGCAAGCAGGGGTCTTCCAGACCTTTTGGACTCCAACTCTCATCAGCCTTAGCTAGCAAGCTATTAGTCAGGACTGATGGAGGTGATACTACAAAACAACTGGAAAATGGGTTTAAAGAACAATCCTGTGCATGTTTTAACAGCAAATGGCATACAACTGCTACCATGCTCCAGCCAAACTATTCTAGGCCAATCAATAGGATTGCCCAGAGTTATGTCTGAAGGCACATAAGGGATCCACCTTGTTGAAGCTAAGCAGGTCTGGCTAGAGCTGCTCAGCTCTGGCTGGCTAGAGCTTGGAGGAGAACTGAATGAAGCTACCTTGAATTCCACAATGGGAGAGAGATGGTATAGATATAAACAAAGAAAGAAATTGCACCCCTTAAGGGGTCGCCAGTCAATATAATTCAGAACTTTCAAACCTGGTGACAGAAACAAACTTGCCAGCTTTCCCTCAGATCCTCAGAGACTCCTCCACTTCTCTAGGTCGCAAGAGCTCTGGCCACAAGTCACAGCTTTTTAATATCACTAGGGTACCTCCTTTCAGTGTAAGTGACCAGTCATAGGAATTTCTGATCATTTTATCTGAGAATGTTATTTATGTGGTACTGTTAAGACAAGTGGAAAAATGAAGCTGCCAGTAAGATTCAACCTATGCCTGTAAAAAAATCTGAAACAAAATACTAAGGACTCATGTTCATTAATGTCAGTTGTGTCATATAAAGCCAACAACATCTGTGCAAAGTAGGTCACTTGCCTGTTCTATAGCTTTTAAAAAAGAGTTCGACTGTTCTGGGCCTGGAATCTCCTCTACAGTGCCTCTTGATGCCAAGCTGCCCACAGATACCTCTCTTGATGCCTGCCAGGCTCCCTGCCCTTCCTAGCGATAGACAAGAGCCTGTGGGGAGTGGGGGGGGGGGGGAATTTAGCCTCAGATCTGCAGGTTGGCAATGCATTTTCTAAACAGTTCATCAGTCACTGCCGAAATCCTTGCTGCTGTGGTGATCTCTATTCCTTTTCACAAGGATAATCCAAATGATGACGGTGGTGATGATAAAAGTAAAGTAGGGGGATTTATATTTTGTTACAGAATTATTTTTGCATTCTGAATAGGGACAGTTCTCCTGTCAGGAAGATGGTCTCCTTGTTCCTTGTCAAATGAAATAACTTTCCACAAGGTTCCTTGGTGACATATTCATTGGGTTTTGCTGACAGAGACCCCACCAATGGTTAACTCATCAAGATGTGCATTCTAGTCCACTCATCTGGAAGAAAGCCTCAATCTGTCCAGCCCATAATGTTGCAGCTATGACAATATTAAAAAGCTAGACTGACATCTCTCTAATTCAAGTGTACATTCATGTCAGTTCTTGTAAAGTTTGTACATCATGGGAAGTTCCCCCCCGCCCCCCACAGATGCTCTTCTTACCTCTTATAGCTCTTGTCTCTAGTCACTCATCAGAGAGATATTAATTGGGGGGTGTTTTAGGCACTTGGGATTTCTTTCCTTCCCCAGTTTTGGTTCTTGATAGGCTAAATCTCTGAATGGGTGTATAATATAAATGGAGGCAACTAATAGTACTGCAAGCATGTATTGGTTTCCTAAGTTTAAGCATGGTATCTTTTATTTATATCTTGCCTTTCCCCCCAAATAATGATAATCAAGGCAGCTAACAGTAATGATGCCAAGATTAAAAGAATCTTAGTTAAAACAATCATCAAAAAGCTAAACACAATAAAAATTGAATGTCTGAGCCTATTAAAGATACTGTAAGGGTACTATCTCAATCCTGCTAGGCCAATTCTAAAGGCCAGAGGAATTTTTGGAGCCCTAGTTCCAACTTCATAAACCTGATATGATGTTACACTTGGAACCCCAAACTAGGAGGACTTGTCGTCCGCACTTTCAACCAGTGTAGGAAGAACCATTCTGGCTCTGACCCCACATTGTAAGAGTCACCTCAGAAGTAGGTTTCTGGGAGTGAGGAGGAGAGGGGACTCACTTTGTCAGCATTCAAGCCAATGTGGTGTGGTGGTTAAAAAGCTGAACGGGATCCCAAGTGATCCAAGTTCTAGTCCCTACCCAGCCATAAAACCTTCTAGGTAACTTTGGGCCAATCAGTCACTCTTAGCAAGGGAATTGTGCACTAACTTTGATAGCTACCAATGTGCTTCTGTAAGTTAAACAGTAGAATCCCATAGTATGTCCTTTTCATCGCTTGCTTTGAGACCAAATCGCCAGTTAAGAAGTAATGATAGATCTCATTAGTCCGATTTTCATTTCTCTGATTCATTTATTATTTTTCTATACCAATAGCTAAAGCTATCTGGACAGTTCCTGGGTTATTCAGTGCAAGCAATGCAATAAATAAGAGCACCAGATGAAGGTTGATTTTGAATCAAGGGCGGTATCATTTGAAGAACTGGAAACCTGACTAGAAAAAACAAAGACTTTTCAGAGCTGCCATTCTTGCTAAACATATAAATAAATAGGAAATGTTCACCTTCTGGTCTCCCAGTCTAAGACCAGACTGGGAGACCAGTCCACTACATATTTCCAGTGGATCTGACTGACTGAACCTACCAGGTCATTCCCTTCCCATAGCTGAGCTTTGGTATCTCTCTATATACACACTGAGATGCATTTGGCTCCTTAGATAATAGCTCCCTTTATTTTAACTAAAGCTACTGTTCCTGGCCTGTTCCCTACTTTGCTGAGCACTACTTTAGACATCTTGGAAAGCCAGGGACATTTGGCTGAGACAGATGGAATGACAAATTGGTACTGCAGGGCAGTCACAAACATTGAGCTCTCTCTGGTTCACCTCCTCCTTCCAAGAGAACTGATGGACAGGGACAGATGAAGGCAAGTGAACAAATAAAAACTGTTTCCCAGCAGAGGGGCAAAACAGATGGAAAAAGGAGAGGAGGCTAGTAGCAAATCACAGGAAGCAGAATTGGCTCTTTTTACTGCAGTTGTGGTTCCAATTCACTTGATGATGAATTCATGGCCAGGATTTTGGAGTAGATTATGCCTGCAATGCCAGGCTTAAGGGCCCCAGCATGGCAGAAATCAGGTATCCTGTCAATTTACCACTGCAGTCTCTTAAATCTAGATCTGTGTGACACCATCCTTCATGGAAGGTGCCAACACACAAATGCTTCACTAGTGATTGTACTACTTTATGCATTACTACATATATGAAGTCCTTGACAAAGGAATAACCCCTGTAGAGTTCACCTGGGTTGGCCCATATAGTCACTGTAAAACTACCCATATTTATATTGCATATGGACAGTTGCAGTTGTCAATTTACCATTAATTACTTGTTGGAAATTATAGTAATAAATCTAGCAGATTATCAACATCCTCGGACACTACAGTTTGAACTCAGTATTCTTTTGAGTTGCAGGACACTCCCACTAGAGAAAAGGGGAAATGTTTTTTTGCCATTTTTCCCTTATCACTGCAGCCCCCTTGTGCCTTCTGAAAATATGTTCTGGAAGATTGAGGCACCCTCCAGAGGAGCACCAGATGTGCATGATAGATCTATTATTATTATTATGACATTTATACCCCCTTCCTCCCTCTGCCTTCTTTCGAAGAAAGAATGTGCTAGGTCTCAGTTCCTTCCAAAAACAGAAGGACAAATTGGAATCTAACCCAATGAAAACATGACTCCTATTTTGGTACTTATCTATCATATGATTACAGTCTCTTGAAGAGGAGAGCAGTGAGATCAGGTTTCTAAATCACTAAGGAGACCTATTGTTGGCACATGCCCTCAAGTTGCCTCTAACTTATGCCACCTTTGTGAATGAGTGCTCCTCAAAGTGTCCTGCCCGCAGTTCTTGTAAAGCCAAGGCTTACAATTAGGCAAGCTCTTATTCCCTTTATACAAATCTTTGGTATGGTTGCACTTAGAATATTGTGTTCAGCTCTGGTTCCCCTATGAGTGGCTTTAATAACTGGGACTGTTTAGCTTAGACAAAAGGTGAACAAGGAGAGACATGATAGAGGTGTTTAAAATAATGCATGGTGTGGAGAAAATGGACAGGGAGACATATTTCTCCTTCTTCTGTAGCTCTTGAACCCAGGATCAATCTCATGAAGCCGATTGGTGGGATGTTTAGGGCAGATACAAGGTAGTACTTCTTCACACAGTTTATAGTTAACCTATGAAATTCTCTGCCCTGGGAATTGGTGATGTCCACCAATCTGGATGGCTTTTCGAAGGGATTGGGCAGGTTCATGAAGGGAGGAGGCTACCAGTGGCTGCTAGCCTTGCTGGCTATGTGCTATCTCTTTTACCAGAGGAGGCATGCCTGCATACAGCAGTTGCTGAGGAGCTTGGGCAGGAGGAGGTCTTGCACTCATCCTGCTTGAGGGATCCTGTGGGAAGCTGGCTTGCCACTGACTGCATGGCGTGCCAGACTAGATGAACCTTTGGTCTGTTCTTATTTTCTTAAGGCTGTGGTTCCTTTATGGATTCAATCTATCTAATACGTCATCTTCCCATTTTTCTTCCTTCAGCTTTCCTTCACATTGTTCTCCTCTTCAGTGAGTTTTGCCTTCTCTTGATGTGCCCAAAGTACAACAGCCTCAGTTTCAACATTTTTGCTTCCAGGGAGAGTTCTGCCTTGATTCGATCTAGGAACTATGGTTGCCTTTGTTTTGCTCTAGGATGTTCACAGAGCATTCCTCAACACCATGTTTCAAGCAATCGGCTTTCTTCCCATCGGCTTTCTTGGCTGTCTAGCTTACACACCCATACACAGTGATTGGGAATAGTGCCTTAGTCTCCAGAGAAGCATTCTTAGACCTGATGATCTTTTCTATTTCCTACATAGCTACAACAGGTTCCATTCTTCAGAATGTTCCATTTTTCAAGGATACAGCCAGTGAGTATAGCCCCACATACAGGGTGAATACAGAAATATATTTAGTTTCTGTATGAGGTATTTATTTATGTATACATTTCTATACTGTCCAAGAGATCTGTTACTGACAAACATAGCTGAATGTCTGCTTTCCTACAGGGTCAGTAATTTCAGGGCATCTTATTCATAAGCAAGTGGGATAACCTGCACCTTCTCTGCACTGACACCAGCCCTGTGAGATAAACTCCATCCAAGGTAGGTGTGGCCTCAACACTGCTGTATTTTCAGCCTTTGTTGAAAACATATCTGTTTACTTTGGCTTTTTCTTCAGCCATGCAGTTTGGTGCAGCTTCTCCTGCTCTACCACTGTGCGTTTTCTTCATCTCCCCTTTTGTATATGGCTTCAGAGTTCATTCAAATGAAGAGGGGCACATGAACTTTGCTGTTCATATAAACAGACAACCCATTCATTCTAATGGTGGTGTACAGAAACTGGAGATCTATGTGTTTGCTCCAGGATATAAAGCAGCAGGTATTTACAACTGAAGCACCAGGACCAGGAGTGAGACAACAGGCAAATAGGCAAAGGCTGAGTCAGGAACAAACGAAGGTCAAATATCTGGCAAAGGCAGGAGTCAGGGCACAAAAGAAGACATTGCAGAATTGGAGGCAGGACAAGGAACCTGAAGCAACCACCATAAAAAATCCTGTTACTATGGCAAAGGTAACGGGCTGAGCAGCCTTTTATAGCATCTGTGACACTTCCAGCTATTTCCATGCTTGCGGTCATTCTAATCTCTGCAAGCACCTACAGGTCTGATGCCAGTTCTGAAAGTACTTGCAAGATGAGCCAGGCAACTTGTTCTATCAAGTGACCGGGAAGCCCTGTGCTGTTCTGCCCATCCTGACAGTATGCCAGTTTTTCCATCTAAGTATGGATTGCTCCTGCAATCCCCTCCATCTACATCTAGGCCAAACTGGTTGTCTGCTTTGGGAAGCACACTGCAGGCTATTCCCCACATCAATCTTTTAATTGTCTACTTGGGTATTGTCTTTTCCTGAGGGTGGGGAGTGAGATGAAATAGTAGCAGTTCTGCTTATTTAAATATGGATCAATGAGAAAGAAGAGGGGCAAGGTTCTGATTGCCAAACAGGCTTAAAAGTCTGCTTTTAGAAATAAAATGGAAAAGAATGCAGACTGAAGAATTCCCCTCCCCCTAGCTTATGTTTACAAACCCACAGTTTCTTTCCACAGGCTACAATGCTAGTAGTTATGTGGACTGAAAACACATGAAAAGAGTATCTACAAGGTGGTCTATAGTACATACAGAGAAATTAGAGTATTCCATAGAATTATAGAAAAGTAGAGTTGAAAGGGGCCAGAAGGTCATTGGGTCCAGCCCCTTGCTCATTGCATGACTTCTGTTTAAACCATCTCTCTCAGTTGCATCCAGTCCAGTCACTTCTTGAATGCCTCCAGTGTGGGAGAGTCCACACTCCCTAGGTCATTGGTTCCATTGTTGTTCTGCTCTAACAGTCAGGACATTTTTCCTGATATCTAGTCAGAATCTGGCTTGGTATAACATAAGCCCATTATTCCAAGCCCTGCACTTGGATTATTCCAAGTCCCAAGTCCTGGGATGATCAAGAAGTGATCCTGTCCTTCCTCTTTGACAGCCTTTCAAGCACTTGTAGAGTGCTGTCGTATCTCCTCTCAGTCTTCTCTTGTCAAGGCTAAACATCCCAATTTCTTTCAATCTCTCCAGACAAGGCATTGTTTCCAGTCCCTGGATCATCCTTGTTGCCCTACTCTGAAACTTTTCCAGCTTGTCTGCATCTTTCTTAAATGTGATACCCAGATCTGTTTGGATCTTCACGCCATTTTTGAACAGTTCTGTGTTGAATATATAGAACCTCTGCTGTTGCATTCAGTTTGTCCTGATACACAGATGGAAGTTGCAACAACTAAAACACCAAGTTATCTAATGGAGTTTGGAAAAATCAGTAGCCCGAGTTTGAAATGTCAAGGGCCAAGGTAACTAGAACTGGGGAAATTGGGCCATTGAATTTTGCTACTACAGGTCTTGCAACTTGGATTCTTATCAGGGTTGCCCAATAACTATGTGCTGAGACACTGGTTGCTTCAAAGAAAATGAGAAATAATGACTAAAAATTCACACACACACACACAAAGGGAGAGGCAGAAATATGGTGCCAATTTTATTGCATGCAGGACCCTTTTAGGAGTGGATTCCAGGCATTGCTTAAATGATAGTTGTGTTAACACAGCAGAGAATGTACCTTAAGCCTCTTATTGATTTTAATATAATAATTGATTTAACAGATTGATTTATGTCCTCCATAAAGCTTGCTTCCTAGAATTTTTGAGTCAGAGGTGGGCTGCAATTGAAATAACAAATGATTTGTCTCCTGCCTACAGAGTGCGACCCATCTTTACATGTGGGGAAACATAGCATCCCTGCTTCTCAAAAAGGACTAGCAGAGTTTTCTTTTTAAAAGGGAGGGAGAGAGAGAGAGAGAGAGAGAGAGAGAGAGAGAGAGAGAGAAAGAATCAAGTTCCTGATCAAATATAGAAAGGGACAGGAGAGGTTAAGTCTCCCTAGATTATTTTTTAATTAGGTTTACTGCTCAGTATAGGCCTATGGCCCAATGCATGTAATATCATGTTCATTACTAATTCATTTACACAACAATTCTCTGCAGTAAGTCTCATTTCCATATTACTGAGAGACAGACAGAGAAATAGTGGTCAATCAGGAAGCTGGAAGATGAAGCATGGCAAGTCTCATCCAAGTCTTAGAAAAGTTCCATACTCTGTGGCTCCCATTCCTTATGACTATCAGCCTTCAAAAGAGAAGGGCTTTCTTTGGTAGGTGGTTGTAAGCAGAGGTGGGATTCCCCTGCTTCCTCTTGCCATTCCATACTTTGGTCTTTTCTGCTGCCACCAGGTTGAAACCTTTGGATGATTTGTTTGGTTTGTTGGCTGTTTCCAAATCAGATTTTTTAAAAAAAATATCTGTGTGCCTCAGATATCTACTTTAGATAGTGTGGGAGGTGACTATCCACTGTATGTATGGCAGAACAAAGAAACCACAACATTTCAGATAACCAAGGAGTGAGGAAGAGCAACAACATCTTGAGGGGGGAGATTTAGTGAAGGGGAGTCTGTCAGATGGGGAACTCCAGCCTTCTGAGGAGGTGATCCTGATAGTTCAGCACTGCAGTCATAGGGTGGCCCAATTAGGGTCTCTGAGAGAGGAGCAGATTCATGCCCAGTTCCACGGTCGTCCTCCCCCAGGGACAGAGGCAGAAAGATCCATAAGGAAAGATTTGAGTGAAGCATGTCAGCGAGGGCTCAACATTTCTCTTTGTATATGCTCAGAAACTTGCATGTAAAATAAAGACATTTGGCAAAGAACTTCTGGTGGAACTATTACTGCTCAGAGGGAGATGCTTGGCTCAGAACCCCCCCTCCCTTTCCTTCCACATCCCTTCCTCATCCTCATCCCCTCTTTTCCATTTTTCTGTTCACCTATCCCTCTTTCTACCTAGGCTTTTATCTCTTAAAATTACTATTATCTTTCTTTTCCAACTTCAATCAATCT
Organism: Varanus komodoensis; assembly: GCF_004798865.1. Classification (NCBI taxonomy): domain Eukaryota; kingdom Metazoa; phylum Chordata; class Lepidosauria; order Squamata; family Varanidae; genus Varanus; species Varanus komodoensis. The sequence goes on along the minus strand of NW_025336114.1, from coordinate 1,273,147 downwards.
GAAGGTAGTTTTTTATTCATTTCTTCAAACTACATTTCTATTTCCCAATTCTAAAACCTCTCTCTTCCTTTCACCTAATGGTAAACCTCATAGTCTCATCGCTTCCTGGACTTTTGATTATAAACTTTTAACTTTTGGGCTGAAACTGTCTGAGTGTGTGTGCACACATCCACTCACCCAGCCACACACACGATTTAACTCCATAATATCCTAAACATAAAGTAATACAAAATTAGAGGACCATTCTGTTTTGTCACCCATTTTGCATGCTGTAGACTTCATACTGTAGCAGGGATTGGATCATCCAACTCCATTATTCTATGAGAATGCTGTGAAGTATATTCAAAGCTGGCACTGAAATTTGCTGTATAATTGGAGAACTGCTATGGCAAAAAGTCGTATGTGTTCTAACTGCCACGTGTTTCCACAGTGGTGTCTTGAGATACAGTTGTAATGCAAGAATCCCCCATGTCACTGTCTATTTGACCAAGTATTGGAAGTCTCAATGAAGCTTTAACGAAAATGGTTGTTGCTTGCCTTACATTAATGCAAACATTTTATCTTGACCATACATTATATGCTTGCATTTTCTCTGCCTTTTCAGTATTCCAGTGCCGTCAATGTAGCTCCTGTGTGAAGCCCCTCCCTGAAGTCACTGTTAGACCCCTGGGGGATACAGTTTTGGGGAGGGAAGTGTAAAACACAATTTGGAAAACAATGTATCATGCCTACTTGAATTCTAAGGCTTCCTGTAGCATGATTGTGTTAACCCTATGGACTAAACCTTTTTGTTTGTTTGTTTATTTATTTATTTACTTGCTTACTTACAGTGTTTGCATACTTTTCCACAGCTAAACAGATTTTGTAGCAGTATGAATAATAAAAAGACAGAAATAAGTATAAAATACTATATTAAAACGGAATACCTTTTAAAACAAAATAACAAGAAAGAAATAAGCCATGGCTGCTCAGCTAAGGAAGCTTTCATGAAATAAAACATTTTCAGGAGGCACCAGAAGCAGCAGAAATTTCATGTCCTCCTGTCTCCAGAGGCAGGGAGTTCTGAAGTAGTGAAGCCATCACACCAAGATATCTTCTCTGGGTAGGCTCCATTTGAACAGTGTGTCCTTATGGGAGAACCAGGACCATATGATCCTGTGAGCCGTCCAGAGATTAAAAGCGATTGGACAGGCTAGAAATATCCCACATAAATAACTAAATAAATATGATCTGATTACTTCAGTGACCAGGCAGTTGATAAAGGAAAGGGTGCTTTCTCTGGTACTCGGGTCCCAAGTTGTTTTGGGCTTTATGCATATTCACTAGTACACTGCCAATGGCTTCATATCGATGCTGATCAATACTGGGAACAAGATGATATTCTGTGGAACTGCTAAAGGGCTGAGGAATACTGACCCAGAGTTGCTATCTGCAATTGACGCTATGGGTAAGACTAGAACAGTGTGGCACATTTACTAGGAGAGTCCAGCCTACCTTCTTCTCAACCCTGGTGTACAGAACTAAAAAGGTCTTAATCATCTCATTGGGTGTATACAATTTTATTAATTTATTTAAACATGTATATGCCACCTATTTTGCCATGGCATCTCTAGGTGGCTAACAACAGCTAATCAAAATACTTTATAAATCAATAGCATAGGTTGATATAAAACTGGATAGAAGTACATTAAAAACAATATGAGTGTTGGGTTACGTGGTAATTAATAAATATTAAAGTGTATTTTAAAGAGGTAGGTCTTTACCAGGTGCTGAAAAGAGTATAAAGATGGTGCCAGGTGAATCTCCTTAGGGGGAGTGTTCCAAATGTGGGCAACAGCAGTCAAAAAGGCCCTCTTCCTAGATGCCACCCCTCTCATCTCCCTAAGGGATGGCTCATGCATTGATCTGAAAGGCCAGCTAGGCCTCTATGGGTGCAGATGGTCCTTTAGATAACTGGACCCTAAGCTCAGTCCCCATCAGCAACCTGGCAGCTCTGTTTTGCACCAATTGAAGTATCCAATTGAAGTATTCAAGGGCAGCCCCACATAGAGCGCATTACAGAAGTCTAGTCGGGAAGTTACCAATGCATGAGTCACTGTTGCCAGGCAGTCGTTCTCCAGGAACGGACGCAGCTGGTGAATCAGCTGAAGCTGAAAGAAAGCGCTCCTCACCACTGCTGTTACTTGAGCTTCCAGCAAAAGCTCTGGATCGAGGAGCACTCCCAACCTTGTCCTTCAGAGGGAGTGCAACCCCATTCAGGACAAGGTCAAGGTCCCCTTCCCCGAAGCCTGATACACCAACCAACAAGACCTCCATCTTATCTGGATTGAGCTTCAGTTTATTGGCCCTCATCCAGCCCATTACCTCGGCCAGGCACCGGTTCAGCACAGCCACTGCCTCACCTGGATTGGTGGAAAATGAGAGGTAGAGCTGGGTATCATCAGCGTACTGATGATTCCTCAGCCCACACCTCCTAATGACCTCTCCCAGCGGTTTCATGTAGATGTTAAATAGCAAAGAGGACAAAATGGATCCCTGCGGTACTCCATGGCATAGCTGCCATGGCACAGAGCCATAGTCCCCCAGCACCACCTTCTGGAATTGGCCATTGAGATAGGAGCGGAACCACTGCAAGGCAGTGCCTCCAACCCCAAATCCCGCTAGCCTATCCAGAAGGATACCATGGTTGATGGTATCAAAAGCCGCTGAGAGGTCCAGGAGAACCAACGGGGATGCACTCCCCCTGTCTCTCTCCCTGCACAGGTCATCATACAGGGTGACCAAGGAAGATTCAGTACCGTACCCGGGTCTGAAGCCGAATTGAAATGGGTCCAGATAATCAGTTTCATCCAAGAGTGCTTGGAGTTGTCCTGTCACCACCTGCTCCAACACCGTGCCCAAAAATGGGATGTTGGCCACTGGTCTATAATTAGTGGCCATCTCTGGATCCAAGGAAGCCTTCTTCAGGACCGGTTGGACTACTGCCTCCTTAAAGGGGCAGGCACGCGACCCTCCCTCAGAGAAGCATTAACCACTTCCAGGATCCAGGTTCCTATCCCGTGCTTGGCGTTGTTAATTAGCCAAGATGGGCAAGGGTGCAATAGGCAGGTGGTGGGATGTACTCGTCCAAGCACCTTGTCCACATCATCAGGCCACAATAACTGAAATTCATCCATTAATTTTGGACCAGACAGCGACATTGGTATCTCCCCAGAAGCCTCTGAATCACTAGTGGAGTCCAGCTCGTGATGAAGCTGAGCGATTTTCTCCCTAAAATGCTTGGCAAAGTCATCACAGCGGGCCTTCAAGGGTGGTGCAGGATCTTTCTTTGGGCCAGGATGAACCAGCCCTTGTACCACCCAAAAAAGCTCCACCAGATGGCATTGTGAGGAGGCAATGGAAACGGAGAAGAATTTTTTTTTCACTGCCCTCACCGTCACAGCATCAGCATGATAATTGGCCCTTAAGTGTGTTTGGTCAGATTCATCCCGTGATTTCCTCCACCTACGCTCTAGTCGTCTCCCAACCCGCTTCATTACCCACAATTCAGGTGTATACCAAGGGGAAGAGTGGGCTCTGCCCAGCGGGAGTGGACGCTTGGGAGTGATTGTGTCAATAGCCCTGGTCATTTCCCCATTCCATAGTACGACCAGAGCATCAACAGGAGCACCAGTCTTGTCAACTGGTAACTCCCCCAGGGCCTTCAGGAATCCGTCTGGATCCATCCAGCTCTGGGGGTGGACCCACACAATCAGGTCTGCACCCTTACAGAGGGAAAGGTCACTCTCGAGCACAAACCTCATGAGGAAGTGATCTGACCATGACAGGGATGTTAGACACAAATTTCTCACCCTCAGACCACCCTCTTCCTGCCCCATCGAGAAAACCAGGTTCAGAGTATGTCCACGTTCATGGGTCAGGCCTATGACATGTTGAGACAGCCCCATGGCTGTCATGGAGGCCATAAAGTCCTGAGCCACCCCGGTCAGAACAGTCTCGGCATGGAGATTGAAGTCCCCCAGGACCAACACCCTGGGGGTCCTCAACACCAGGTCTGAGACGATCTCCATCAGCTCAGGCAGGGAGACTGTTGGGCAGAAGGGTGCACAGTACACCAACAGAATCCCCAATCTGTCTCGATCGCCCAACACCAAGTAGAGCCACTCTAGCCCTGGCCTTGAGGGGACTGGAAGCCCCGTGAGGGAGATGGAGGCTCAGTAAACCAAAGCAACCCCCCTCCCCTCCCCTCCAGGTGTGGACAGTGCTGACCTAGATACCCGGGTGGGCACATTTGAGAGAGGGTGACATCCCCCCCCCCTCCTGCCCAGGTCTCTGTCATGCAAGCCAGGTCGGCCTCCTTATCCACAATCAGGTTGTGGATGAGGGATGATTTGTTGTGGACCGACCTGGCATTAAGCAGCAGCACCGTCAGGCCCGGGGGGCGGTTGACAAGACTACCTGGAACACTCTGACTGGGGGTAGAACCAGAAGGAGGGACAGGTGTCAACCATCTGTCCCTCCTTCTTTTACATGGACACATTAAACCCCCACCGTCGTAACGTCCATTGCCCAAAACCACCCCAATGGCAGCGCCCACGCACTCCCCAGGTAACACAACCGTCAACATGGACAGGAACGAATCCATAAAAACAAGTTAAAATACAATAAAATGTTAAAACAATATAAAAACTCCCCGTCTACCCCCAATATGAAATTCCACCCACCGAAAGAGTCCCTTGCCAGCCCAGCCCCTGCACGGCCACGAACGGTCAGAAACAGCGGGAACTGCCCTTTGGCCACCAGACTTTGGCCACCGGCCTTGGCCATGTCCTGCGAGTTAAGCCGGTACCTGCCCCCATGCCCCGCCCCCAATCCGGTGTTGCTCTCACCGATGCCGGTGGGGGGGGTGCAAGGACGGACGCGGGGAACTCGCCGGCCAGCAAGATGGTGGTGCCCTCTTCAGTGGCAGTGATGGCCCTGGCACCCTCCGGCCCCGGGATGGTCCAGCGGCGGCTGCGGGAGTGGCGTCAGCTGCCCCCCGGACCCGGCGGTGAGCCTCAGGTCTTCCTCGGTGGCGGCGGCAGGTGTTCCAGAGAGGGAGGGGGCTCAGATCCAGCCTACTACTGTTCTACTACTACTACTACTGTTTTTATTTGCTTTGACATTGATATTGAGAAAGAGTTCCAAAATTAGTTGCTTTGAACCCAACACTTCCTTTTCTCACAAATGGCACTTGTCCAAGTAATGAGCACATTATTTAGCAGAGGTCTATTTAAAATTTAAAACATGCTAACTTGCCATTGTACAAGCATGACATGCACATGGTGGGCATGTCTTGAGCAGAGCCGGCTGGAGCCGGGGGTCAGACTAGATGGCCCGGGAGGCCCCTTCTGACTCGTTCTGTTTCTATGTTTCTAAGCAGTGGGGACCGCTTGTGTAACAGAATTGGGAGGGTGGGTTGCTCATCCAACAAAAGTGCCTGTGGATTCCACATGTAGATGCACACAATTGGGTATGGCCCAAAGGATAACACAAAAGACAGTGCCTTTTGCTGGGAGATCTACTTTGATTTGCTAGGAGATTTCTTTGCCTTTATCATTCTAAATTAGGGTTTGTGTAGCAACAGGGCTTTGGAAACAGAAAGGAGCTGTTACCATCATAGCAGTATCTCCTTCTCAGTCCCATTGAATGCTTACGCCTAGCAGACAGGGTTGAACTCTGTAGCTCAAGCCAGCTAAATGGTCACAACAGTATTTGCCCACTTGCATATACTCCATTCAGCATTGTGGCCATAACCACACACCAAGCCTGTCCTAGCTAATTGTTCATCTTTTACAGAGGATGGTTCTCTGTGTGAAGGACTGCTAATGGATTCTAAGAAGGAAATGCTGGGCCTTGAGTTGCTCTTCAACAGTATTTAAACAGCAGACAGAAACGGGCATATACTTGGCCACAATTGTCTCTGCTATGGCAAGATTTACTGTAGTTCTATTTAAAATATAATAGTTACTGATAGATTCATGTCACACAAATCAGAATCCTCCTTGTTCTTCTGTTTTAATGATACGTTTCCTCTTCTTGGAAATGTGCAATGACCACTTGATACTTACACCATTCAGGTTATTTTTCTTCTACTATTTTTTTTTTCCATTATCAAGCAAGGTTTTTGTATGTCAGTTGACTTAGTTGATGCTCCTCTTGAGTCATCTTCCTACATGTGGGAATCATGGGGCTGCAATCCTAAGTGCATTTACTAGAGTGCTCTTGCATAGACTTATACAGTTTTTATAGATACACAAAACTCCATTGCCTTCTTTCTTTTCTGTAAGCTAAGAGTGGAGGTTATTTATTGCTGGGAAAGTCTGCAGAACCTGTCTTTCTCCAGACCATAATAGATCACTCCTGAATAAACATGCATAGGATGGCATTTACACAGTTTGCATGCTAACGATTAGATGTACATTTTGATAAAGTTTTTGCAGTTGAGTATAAGAAGCATGTTGAAGGTTTGTAAAACCTTGAAAGTTGTTTGTGCACATTTTTTCATATAATTTCAATGGGATTTGAACATTTTTATGAGGACTTTTTAGTGCTGTCATATAGAAATGCCTGTTGTCTCCTCCATGATGCATTATTATTCCATTAAGATCACTTCAGCTAACCAATACTGAAGGTATAACTGCCCTGAGGTGTTCTGGTATGATGTACATTAAAGATTAATTCTGTATTGATGTGTGTATACGTGCACATGAATTGTGTGCCATATGAGTGAAGCTGTTCTATTAACTATGCGCAAAGTGGTATGAAGTTCTAGCGTTTATCTCCATGGAAAGCCTGGATTAGTTTTTTCCCATTGCATGCCTTGAAGGCTAAACATCTAGTCTCCAATTTATGCAGGGCTGTTAAAAATTTTAAACCTTCGTCAACGATGAACAGTTTAACAAAGCTGCAGCATTTTTGTGTCAGCCTTGGCTGGGAAGAATAAAGAAATATTGATAGCTTTCTAGTGGTCATTTTTTCCTCCATTGAAGCTACAAGAAGAGTAGGAACAGTATCCATTATTAAGAGATACATGTTTTATTAAAGATATCAGGACCGTGAAGATTTGTAACTTTAATAATCCATTTGCTTATTTTCAGTTCTATAACATTAGTGTATGCTGAACAACTGGGCATATCTCTGATAGGACATAGCCTCAGAAAATTGATAATTTTGCTGTACAGTGAGAAAATTCCAGCTGACTCTAAAAGTACATGAATAAAGCATATTTTTTCATAGTTTGGAGTTCCATGGAAGGGTTGGTTGTACAGTTATTCTTACCCATCAGCCTGTGTGGTTAAAAAAATTGAGAACTGAAAGAAAAGACCTTTGGCAGTGGCATGCAAATCGGTGTCAATCATGTGGGGAAAATGGGTTTAGTAACACCACCATATACATGTACCCGTTACTTTTACTCCATACTAGGGAGTTATTCTTTCTTTTCAATAGTCCCAGCTGCTAACTTCTTCTCAAACGAAAGTCAAATGCTGGTGGAGATTGACTTAGTGAATTCATGATCACAGGATGCGCTGTTAGCTATGAGCTTCAGTGGGTTTTAAAAGGGATCAGGCATACTTACTACACACACACACACACTATCCTCTATTATTTAGATACCAAGGATTCAACAGTCTGGATATAAACGCCACAAAGAACAGACATCCAAACACAAAGAGATCTCTAATAAAATCTCGCAGCTCGTACTGAACAAGCTGTTCTAGTCAGAGGTGCTGACTTCTCATGGTTCAGCTTGCACAAAGCACTGAGCTTTAGCATAAGATAATCAACTTCAAATTAGAAATGCAAGCAGTCTTTCAAATAAGTGTTAGCATTTAAGCCCCTAGGGTAAAGTAGGAACTCTGCCAAAGAAATGTATCAAACTTCTAATTGTATGTTGTCCTCATTTCCTGACTTCCTGTATGATAAACTGCCTCGAACAATAGTAAAACTTGAAAGCCTTGTTATCAGGTCACTCACTTGCCAGGGCTGAACTGCGGTGTCCTCTGAGCTGCAAGCAGAATGCTGTGCTCAATGGTTCAAGAAGGCTGTTCTTATGTTCCTAAGAAACACATGTTCCTTATGCATGTACAGTGAATATTGAAATGTAAGAAACATTTAAAAGTTTTAGTTTGTTTAAATGTTTTGGCCAAACCAGAAAAGAAGAGGCCTAAGCCACTGAGTAAAACTGAGTCCACTGATTTCATTTAACCCAAAAAGAAGCTGCTATGGTACATGGTTATGACTGCACCCAAAAATTCAGGTTCTAAACCCCCTCGTTCATGAACACTGTGCAGTTTGACACCTTCTAGCATTTCCTACCTCATAGAGTTCTTTTTAAAAAAGAAAATATTATTAATTGATTGATTGATTTGATTTGTATATCCCCCATAGCCCATAACATATCACAACAATAAGAACAGTACAAAACAATAAAACAATATTTGAAGCAGTTTGTAACTTGAAATGGACGAGACATAGATTGCAAACAATGCTAAACACTGAACTCATTTTAAATGTTGATTTAGCCACCTTCTGAGGGGTCAGGAAGAAACAAGGGCAGCACTATACATTGCATCCTACCAATTACTCTTCCGTCACTTTGGGGAACAAAAGGATAACAAGACACTTCTCAGTCTGGCTTTTTGAAAATGTCTGTGCATGTATAATTCAAGAATATTTCATAAACTGTTTGAGGAAAATGTCCTATTAGAAATCATCACTTGTCCTTCCAACAACTGCAGGGAAGTACAGTTCCAGAAAAAAAATCACTGTCAGAAGTCTGCCAAGGAACATAATTATTTACTTCCAGCCAGACTAACTAGTCACTGTCATGTCAGTACAGGATGTCCCACAAAGATGTGATTGAACATGAATGTAATATGTCTCATAGGCCAGCCAAATAAATTCACATTTTCTTGCAATTTTGGTTTTATGGAGAACATCATCTTTTGTGCTGAAATTGCAGTTTCACATTAATGAAGGAGGTAAACAAGAACCTTCATTAATAGATTAGCAGCATTCCTTGTTTAAAGTAAAACAGCATGATCATTAAAAAAAACTAAATATACACAAATAAAAGTGCATACTTTTACAGGATTGCCTACATTGTTTTTGCTTAAACCTGTCCAATGTGGATGTAAGATTAAAAATAAATTCATTTTCTAAGCTTTATCATATGTTATTCTTATATATCATCAAGTCATCTCCAGCTTACAGCAATCTACAAATGAATGCCCTTCAGTGTCCTATTCTTGACAGCCTTGCTCAGCTCTTCTAAATTCAAGGCTATGGCTTTGTTTATTGAATTGATCCATCTCATATTCCAACTCCATTCCCATCTTCTTCCTTCAGCTTTCCCTAGCATTTCGTCTTCTCCAGTGTTTCTTGCCTTCTCATGATGTAGAGGAGAACAGCCTCAGTTCTGGCTTGATTTGATCTTGGACCCATTTGTTTCTCTTTCTGCTGGTCCAGGGTTTTCACAGAGCTCTTCTCAAGCACCATGTTTCGAATGTGTCAGTATTTTCCTTTCCTTCACTGTTCAGTTTTCACACACATACATAGCGATGGGGTAAGCAGTAGTGTGGATGATCTTGGCCTTGGTCTCCAGTGAAACATCATTACTCTTGATGATCTTTTCTAGCTCCTTCATGGCTGCCTTTCCACGTCTCAGTCAGTTTTTTGGCTGAAGTTTTTTCTTTGAATAGATGATTGAGCCCAGGCATAAAATTTCTTTCACAATGTTGATTTCTTCATTGTTGACATAGGTGATAAGAATTGGTGAAATTAAAAGCCACTCGTATTATATCTGGTCTACAGTTATCACTGAGAAGTCTTTAACTGCACCTCAGTGAAGCCATTATAGTATAACTGTAACTAGCATACAAAGATTTCTTAAGAAATATGGACAATGGTATAAGAAATCTACCAAATTAAAAAAATAACTAGTCAAGTTTTAATCACAGACAGATAATTGTACATTAACCAGCCCATAGACATGAAAATCATGAACCCCACTAGGGTGCTTCACTGTCCCCACTGGAATGTGGAAGCTTTCCCCCATTGTCCATCTCTCAGTATCTGTTTCATGTCCGTAAGATGGGAGACTTCTAAACATAGTCACTTGCCTCCTAACCCCCACTTCTTTTGCCCAGCTGCTGAAAGCCTGCTGAAAAAATCCTATCCATAGGCTGAACAGCAGCCTTCAACAGCAACTACTTATTCATGTGGATGTCTGCCAGTGTTGAAACAACACCAACAGAGTCTTGCATGCAAGGAATGGATGGTTCAGCATCACAGCTGGCAAGACTATCTTGGGCATCAGAGGGAGACTAACTTACATTGATTTGGCTTAGAAAATTAACTCACACAAATGGAGTGATATTCAGCCCATGGTTTGGGCTATCAGCCAATTCAGTATGCAGGGCACTACTCCAAGTTGCTATTTTAATTGCTCTGCTTTGCTCATTTTCTTCTGTTTTGGAACAGCTCTTCAGCCAAAAGCTCTTAATGTTGAATTGTTTAGCTGCATAGAAAAGGAAACTGATTAATGAAGCAACAACACAAATACAGCTTTGTAATCTGGAAACCAGAGGCTCTAAGGTTTTTTGGTTTTTTAAACATTGCTTTTCTTTCTTGCAATGAAAGAAGTTACTGTCCAGAGAAGCCCCACACTAACTAGTAAGATTTATGCTCGATCAGCCTTCCAACCAAATGGCATGGTCACATTGCCCTCTAATGGAACTAGACAGGGAAAGAACAAATTCTTAGGTAATGAGATTGCCTTCTCAGCAAGAAAAGGCAGGAAGGTATCTGATGGACAAACACAATTAGACTAATTTATTGATAAATGGTTTATGCTTGTTACATAATGAACTAGAATTCTTAAGTTCTACCTTTCTGAAGTCAATACAAATCATCTTGGAAGGACTTGCTATCTCTGTGAATTTTGTATGATTGCTAATTATGTGAATTAATTAATGTCAGATTTTGGTTGTGTTTATATGTCTATCATATTTTAGTGTGTTTGAACATTTTTATTTTGTTTGTTTGAATTGTATTATTTTAAAAAGGAATATAAAAAGAGCTGATGTATTCCAACAGTGGATACATTGGAACTGAGGGTTTATATAGCTCGCTCTTCAGAGTTCTATCCAGAACAAGGCAGAACAATTTGCTCACGCTTCAGATTCCTGAGGAATCACCTTCGGAGGACCCCCTTACTCCTGGTTTCTTTGGTCATCAGTCCTGTGCTTTGCTGACTGAAGACTTTTTACACCTGCACTTTTCAGAACCAGTGTTCCCAAAGGCTGGGTAGTTGCTCAGTTGCATTGCCTGATTTTAGGGGTGAGGAAAGGCAATCATGAAACCTGTCAATGGGTACTTCAGTGACCTTTGCTCCTGAAGAGGTAGGTGTGGCCTCTTGAAGGAGGTGAGAGGCACCTCTGGTAATGCAGGAGTTAAAGGGCCTTATGGGGGTTTTGACCTCAGAGCCAGATATTTCCTGGCCCAGATTAGGAATGACAAGCCATTAGGGTCCTATATTATTCACCTATAAATGAAGATAAAGCATAAGCAAGTTCTGTGACTCATGCATGCCGCTTGGCTGCCTACAAGGCAGAGAGCTGGTGCTTGCCACTGCAGCCCTTGAAACAAGCCTTAACATGTCTCATTCTAAAATCTAACTTTTCTAGAATGAGAAAAGTCAGCAGAACAAAGGAAATAGAACTCCAGAGAGTAGTTCTGTCCTGGATGTGCTAATTTGTAATAGGGGTTTCTTTTTTGGGGGGGGTGGAATTTTCACCAGGAGTATGAGCTGACCGTTACACTAGTGGTGATTTCTGCTGGTGGTTTCAGTTTTGGAACACAAGCAGTAGACATTTGCTCTGGATTACCTGAACCAAATGTGGTCCCAGTCTGGTCAGGCCTCATGTGTCTATAATTTCTGTTGCAAAATACTAATCCGTTAAAACAATCACTGTTTGTCAATAACTATTACAGGGGTGAGGACCACAATTTCTGCCCCCATTCCTGGATCCTGAACAAGACCAGAGTGCCCGTGTTCCCTCTAGAATGGAAAAAAAGAGAAAAGGGGGTAATTATATGTGTTTGGGGGCCATTATTTTGTTTCAGTTGGATGCCCCACTATGACTTTTCATACATTTCCTGTCCCTGTAAAATTCCACCTTCTGTTCCAGCATTGAGCAGTTCTGTACATTCCTCAAAATTTTTAACTGATTCACAAAGATCAGCAGCTTGGGTTGATAGTAAAAAGAGGAAGAAGGAAAACCTATGAGTCGGTGAGAATCAGAATTAACTAAATTGGTGGGAGGAAAGTAGGGAAAAATGCAAACAGACTGAGAAATGCTTATGCATGGGCATAAGTGAGTAGGTGGAGAATTTTCTGGGAAAATAACTGTTGAATGTGTTACAGTGAACATGTCATTGCATGAGACTGGTGATATACACACTTGCCTTAACAACTTCATTTGAAAAGTACATGATGAGTGCTTCTTGAATAATAAAGTGCCCATACTACTAAGGACAGGAACAGCTGTGAGACCATGGAGACCATACCTGCCCACCTGCCTTCTCACCCATATCTTCTCTCTCTATTTTCCATTCCCTTTTGCTTCCCCATGCCTCCCATTCTCAGGCTCTATCAGCCTGACCTAGGTGACCTGTTATATCACACAGCTACACAAAATAAGAGCACATCAGGTGGTGAGAATACCAGCAGACCCTCTCCACCCATGATCCAGAGACACCCTGTTCTCCTGAATAAATTCTTAACAGAGTTCCAGTCAGGCATGAATAGGAAGAATGGCATTTTGTCCATCAATAATAGAAGGCTTCATGATACAGTCTAGAGATGGGCAACACTGCCAGCTTTGCTTTCTTGTGCATTTGCTTTATTCAGCATTGAGGTTTAACTTTTGAGTGCATTGCATTTGTATATTCGTATGTATGTATATTTGTGTTTGTGTATGCACACGTGTGTGTGTACAACAAAATATCTAAGGAATCATGAATGGCCAAAACCTGGCACAGAGTAAGGTTTTTATTTTCCTATGGAAAGGGGTGAAGTGCAGACCAGCTAACTGTGTCAGACTGTGGTTGCCATTAAATATTTTGTGTGTGTGGGCAGGGGGCGAGGGCACAGTGGAGTGCACAATTCCAATTTGGAGTGGGAGGGACGAGAGAGAGAGAGAGAGAGAGAGAGAGAGAGAGAGAGAGAGAGAGAGAGAGCGCGCGCGCGCGCGAGCACATGCCACAGTGTCCTTCCTTCTCTGTACATTATGAAATTATTAAGATTCTGTGAGGCAGATAATGTCATTTCTAAACAAACAGGTCTGCATCTGCTTCAGCTTAGAAATTACGTATTATTTATTGATATTTTAAAGCTATTAAATGAATCTTATTTATGGGTTTGTCAGGCACTATTACTGCCATTTATTAAAGCAACACAAGTGTTTGTTTTTGTGCTCATGGCACCTGGCAGAAGTTCTGCACTGTCTTCTACATGTATTTGAGTTTTTCTAGAATTTGCTACTACAATGGTTAATTTGACAGACTGTTTAATGCTGTGTTGTCTTTTTAATGCTCTCCAGGATTGCTATTGCCATCTGCAATGTCTTAAATGGGAACTAATGACTGTGTCACAGAAAATGTTGCAGCACAATGTTCTGACAGACAAACACATGGTGGAGAGGACGGGGTGGCAAAATTTATTTCTCACCATTCTTTAAAAGATATTTGGCATTGTTTCTAACCAGTTTGAACTCAACTGCCTATGAAGGCTGGGCATCCCAATGCAATTTTCCCCTGTAGTTTTTATGTTCCCATGGTAATCTATGTAGTTGCATTGACATATAAATGCAATGAATAACTAAATGGCTTAAGAGAACACTAAATTTGCATGGAGTGAAATGTTATTTCCAAGCCCAGTGCTGTGCAGTTGTCCACGAGCAAGGTCTATGTCTGTGCAGCAACTAGCACAGAGTCCTAAAAGGGTGTAAAATAGTAGTAGGCATGGTAATACTGATCTTAGATTGAGACAGATGTGGACATGCCAAGTTTCTAAAGGCTCTATGGAGTGATGAAAGACAGGACTATCATTCAGTGAGCCGTTCCTCACTGGAACATAACCCTGGTATCTCCATTTTCAAGCTATGATATGGCCCTTTTTGGCCTCAGATTCTGAAGAACTGCTCTAAGTCAAAACAGAAAGCAAAGAATAAGATGAACATTGGCCTTATCTGGTATAATAAGTCAGCACCTATTGTCCATGTGAAAGGAAATGATGCTTGACTGGAATGATATGAGAACCAGAGTATACAGTGTTTCAATAAATAAATAAACCAAGTGCTGTGCAAATATGAGATTTGCTGATCTAATATTCCAGGTTGCAGTGCATTAGAATCTTATTCTGTTTATCTACTTGGTTTAAACCAGTTGTTTTCAACTCCAGTTTGTGACTACAGATGTGCACATTTTCTCCACATGTAGCATCAAGGTTCCGTGGCTCACTGTCACCATTGCATGGAATTGTCCCATACTATGCTATCTGTGACACAGGACCTAGGGAAAGGTGGCTGAGGGAGGGAAGATGTCTGAAAAAAGAAGGCTGGACTAGATTGGCTTTCAGTCTGATCCAGCATGGTCTGATCCAGCATTTTTTGCAGCACTCAGAACTGGACACAGACCTGCTAAATCAATGGATGTTCAAATTAGTTTGAGATATTATATATGGAAGAGCCAACTACTGAAAGGAGAAAGAAAAAAGATGTTGTAATGCTGCTAGGCACTGGGTAAGCCAAAAACAGTACCTTGGATTTGGGTTCCTTCTGCTGAGAGAAGTTCAGAAACAGCCCTCTCTGTTCCCAACACTTAAAACTATTTAGGAATGTAACTCAATTGTTTTTAGAAGTTGTTTCTGCAACAGCAAAATGCTTCTGCCAGTTTTATTTAGAAGGTCCACGGGACTGTCAGAAATAAGACATGTGGTGAGGAACGAACGGACAAAGTGAAGAAAATATTTTTGGCAAGCAAAGCAGGATCTTGTTGAGATGCCTTCAAGTTAAAACTTATCTGTGCTCAAACATTTGTCTCTGCTCTTCATTCCTTGGAAATTCAACAAACAGCCTAGAGTAGCTCCACGTTTTGCCACTAGCAGCTAAAAAGGCCTTTGAAGCCAACTTGTTCTCTCTGAATGTAAATTTCATTCAAATTGGCAATGTACAACCCTGTTTGAATTTTTTGAAATAATAATTGACCTGGATTTTCAGAGAGTATGTAATGAAGCCTGCTCTGGAATGTGTAATATCAGGTAATGTGTAATGTCATCACCACTCTAGAATATATTATTGAAATAATTTTCCTCCTCCTCCTCCTCAAGTTATTTGAGAGCCCACACTGTGTGAACTAGGGGTATTAACAACTAGCATTTGTATAATAATTGCTACAATTCTCTTTGGTTTACCTTCAATTTTAGCAGATAGCTAGACAGACAGATATCAACCTTGGAGAATGGCCTTGGAGAACAGCCTTTCAAAAATGCGCCCCCGTGTGTGCGCGTGCGCACACACACACACATTCAAAATTGAAATTTTGTTTTTGTTACATGTCATCAGGTCATCTCCAACTTATAATAATCTTATGGGTGAGTGCAATCCAAAATTTCCTGTCCTCCAAAGCCCTGATGAGCTCTTATAAACTCAAGACCGTGATGTCCTTCATGGAATTAATCCATCTCATAGTGCGTTTTCCTCTTCTGCCTTGAATTTTCCCTAGCATTATTGTCTTCTCCAATGAGTCTTGCTTTCGCATAATGTGCTCGAAGTATGACAGCATCAGCTTTGTCAGTTTGCTTCCAAGGAAAGTTCTGGCTTAATTTGATCTAGAGCCACTTGTACGTTTTTCTATCAGTCCAGTGTTTTGGCAAAGTCCACCTACAGCACCATGCTTCAAATGCTCTCTTCCTGTCAGCTTCCTCCATTTTCCAGCTTTCATGCAGATGGGAAATGCAAGCTTGTGGATCATCTTGGCCTTGGTCTCCAGTGAAATGTGCTTACGTATATGATCTTTTCTTCTTCTTTCATTGCTGTCATTCCAAGACTCAGGCTTCTAATTTTTTAGCTGCAGCCTCCATTTGAATTGATAAGTTAGTGAAATCTGCATGTTGCTGAACAGGAGATCTGTAGCTAGCAAGCTCTTCTCTTTCCATAGGAGAAAAAAAAATCAGGGTCTGTAAGGAATAAGTGATGAGAACCAATGAATAATTTGTATGAAATAAGAAAGCACTCAATTTCAAAAAAGTGTTTCACATATCAAGCAAAACACAAAGTACTATTTATTTTACTTAATAGCCACTTCTGCATGTACTTCTGGTGCTAAATCATAGAGTACCACTAGTCTATCTATTTCCAGGCTTTAATATTATACATATATAATGACTGCATAATGGGCATGATCCAGGAATGCAAAGAGGGGCAAGCTGCTGCAAACATCAATCCTATTTCACAAACAGTGCTTGACTTGATTCAGCATTAATATAATTGTGCCATACCTCAAAATTGTTGGGCAACACTTAAGCATGTGAAACTAGTATGTGGCTTTTGGATCCAGACTTAAATATTCTTTTGAAAAATCTGACCATTTTTCAAGAGTTTTCTGCCATCTCTTAATGTTGGCCAAGGAATGTATAAAGAAACCTTTTCTGTCTTTCATACGGGGAAGCCATATGAGGCGAGACTGAGGGAACTGGTTCTCTTCAGCCTGGAGAAGAGGGGACTCAGAGGGGATCTGTTGGCGACATTCAGGTATGTGAGGGGATGTCACATGGAGATGGGTAGAGATCTGTTCTCCCCTGCAGAGGAAGGCAGCACGCGCTCCAATGGAGCAAAGCTCCGGGAACCATTTAGATGCCAGGAAGCACTTCCTGACAGTCAGGACCCCGAGTGTATGGAATGGGCCTCCATGGGAGGTGGTTGAGGCCCCATCGGTGAGGGTGTTCAAGGATAGGCTGGACATGCACATGGTGGGCATGTTGTGAGCGGAGCCGGCTGGAGCCGGGGGTCAGACTAGATGGCCTGGGAGACCCCTTCTGACTGGCTCTGTTTCTATGTTTCTATTAACTGGGCTTGACTCCCCCAACTCCTGTCCCTTTGTCATGATCATGAGCCTGATTTCCTGGTGAACACACCCAGTGTTCACCAGGAAACAAGCCCTGTATGAAAGCGGCACAAATGGAATCCCCTTTCCATGTCACATGTAGCAGCCTTTCCCATCTTTCTGTGAGCATTTACAGACTTCCTCTTAGCTTTCTATGGCAGGGCCAACCACGAGAGTAAGCCTCAAAATGCTTGGATGGATTCCATGGAGCTTTATTGCAATCCTAGCCAAAACGCAACTGAAGGTGCTGTGAGCAGTGAAAGTGCTCAGTGTTCATGGTCACTACCACAATCTCTTCTTTGCCTGTTCTGGCAGCAAGCATTCAGCTTCTCCATCTCCTAAGTTCTGATGTAGTCTATTTTATTTCAGTATTGGCTATCTGGTGAGGTCCATGTTCAAGGGGGCCAGGAGTAGAGGAGACTGGAGATGTCTGGGTAGTGTTCCCAAATGTCTTCTATCTACTTCCCCTCAAAGTGCCCCCATTAGATGGGCTAAAAGGCCCATTTAGCAAAAAATGAAGGAGACTGGAGGACAGGAAGGAAAAGATCACTCACCTCCACCCTACCTCCTGCCCTGTCAGCAGGGTCAAGAAGAGTCCAAGTTCAGAGGCTTCTAAGTATCAAGGGCGCAATCCTATGGAATTGTAGAAGAACTGACAGCTGATGTGAGGTGCACATTATTTCATTCTATAAAGCTAATTTTTGAATTTGTCCTGGGTTAACCTGGGTTCAGGAGCAGTGAGAAATAGGACCAGGGAACCCATGAATAGAGAGGTAGAAGCAGTAGATTTACCCCATTCTTTATCTGCATTACATGATATTTCTTATTGAATTGAATTAAGTTGAAATCATTGAGAAAAGCAAAATGTTCTTACGCAGACTTCATACTGATTAAGATGAATAAAAGTTCAGAAACTTCAAGCCTGTCTTTAAAAAGTCAGGAATAGAGCTTCATTGATTTTAAAAGCCTTCTGTACTGCAATAGTGGTCTTACTGAGAGATGAAAAGGGCTGGAAGCAATGCAGCTAGCAAATGACTGATGGCCTGAGGCAGAGAACAATCAAGCATACACAAATACTGTGACAGAACAATTCTATGCACAAGTTATCCCTTCTGGGTGGGATTCCATCGTTCCATAAATCCCCTTGCACCAGTGCAACATGACACTACATCAGCATACTGGATGTGTATACCAACTTTATGAAATGATTCAGCCAGTGAATGGTTGCACCAACAAAACAGAAGGGCCACTACCTATGTGAGTGGGAGAGAAAATAGGTGGCACTGGAAGCATGTTGAGACAGGGGTGGCACTTGGATTCCATGAGGTTATGCTCCCATGCTTCAGAATACTGTTATGCCAAGAAAATAGAGGGTGTTTGTAAGAATGCTTCTGCTGGGGTCCAAGGGGAAAACCTCAGTTCATCCATATCACCTAAAGCCTTCTTCTGATGTCTGTCCATATCAGATTGCAAGAATTTTTTTAATCTTTGCACAAAATTAGTATGCAGTTTTCCAAATATGCACATCAATTGTGTGTATGTTTTGCAATTTGCACAGTTTTCTCTCATGCCTCCAAGTGTAGCTGTGTGCACTTTTACAGAATGTATTTGTCACACACCATTTTCAAATGTATACATTTCTAAATACTATTTTTTACAAACTTCGCTAGGTGTGGAATTTGATCAGTTTGCATTTGGTCTATGTTAAGTCATGAGGGTTCTGAACTGGTTAAATTCCTGTTTTAAAAATGAACTGGAAGGAACATCCCATGTGCTCCTAGCATTCTTCTCTCTTTCATCCATGCTGGCCAAATATTCAGCTTGTACCTTCCTTGCAGGATCAGACACAGCGACAAAGAAAATAGCAGTAGACCAAACAGAAACCAGAGAAAGAGACTCAGTATGACTCTCTATAGTAGATGGGGGATCATTTTTTCAATGACAACACCACCTCACCCAATAACACCTCACACACACCAGGAGCCCTCAGGTGGGAAAGAAGGGAGCTTGGCTGAGGTGCACTGGAATGGAAAGCACCCAATTAATTATACTCTTATTCATTCAAATAGCACCCAGTCACTGCTGATGGCCACTGCAACTGCTGCCTATTGTGTATCACTAGATGTTGGTGTTTTTCTTGTCTCCCACAGGTTGGTGGGCAATCCTCCAACATTCACAAAGGCAAGAATGTTCCCCACTCACTGCCACAGGTGAGGTCCACAGGGGCAAATAAGTTGTTTCTGTGTATGATTTCCTCTGCTTTCACTGGATGCAGTGACTGCAAAAACTACCTTTTCACCACTTTCAAAGGCACTGGGGCCTTGCAAGAACAAAAAGATGGAGAGCCAAGTCTTCTGTCATTAAGTCAAAGCTCACCCGGCTACTGATAATGTCCACTAAAATCTGAAATTCTTTGCTCTTATGATGCTTAGGTTATGCTGTCATGTTTACTCAGCTCAAGTGCCATCACCATGAAATAAATGTACAGGGGCAGAATAAACTCTTCACCATAACATGCCACTAGGGCTGAGGGTCTATATCTTGTCCATATCTTATCAGTGCAGCAGTAGCAAGGATGTTGATTTGCCCCCAGCTGCTTGTTGCCCCCTTGCTTTTACCCTCCAGTTACTGCTGGTATAATCAAGTAGCAGCTTTGCATGAAGCAAAGGGAGCACACAACCAAGTTCTGCTGAGACACTGGCGGGCAGCCAAAGAAACAAGATAGAGGCATGCCTTGATGGGAGGGAATCGGCTAAGTACAATTAATTCTGAGTGGAGACACACAGCTAGCTGGGTGAGACCACGCCATACCTCAGTGTCCTTCCCGATGTTCACATGCTCAATTAACTGTTAGTGGTATGGACAGTGTTGAAGCCTGCTCAGAATGCCAGGTCTGTGTATAGACAGACATACAGAGATGCATAGTGGAGTTTCTTACTACTTCTCATCACCACAACTACAGTAACTAGAACTTTCCATACTACAACTTCTAGTATTACAATGGGTCAATTATAGACTGACACTTTTAAATGCTGCATTGTAAGGACATTATTCAGCCAATAACTAATGCAGTGTGACCAAATCAATCCATTAACAGTTAAATAAATCCTGAAATTAGGTTAGAAAACATGACATACAAATGCCATTTCCAATCTATTTTAATGTATTACCCTTTAAAAGTGAAAATGATGCCAAAATTCATTAATTTTTTCAAAATGTCAAGTTCTTCTTCAAGTGTCTTCTCATTGATTCTTCCTTTCTATATGATGTGTACAACAAATATAAGCTCAAATTATACTCTGTCAACTACCCCGAGTGTTTCGATCTGTGATGAGCATTCCCAAAGATGATCGTTGCCCTGCAACCTGTCCTAGACACTACAATTCCAACATTGTCTGACAATGGAGAATAGGATAGAGTCCCAGCTCAGACCTCAGAAATGCCTTTTAAACAAAATTCTTTTCAACTGTCACTGACCCCATACACTAGATATGACTGTTCGAAGCATGGCAGGGACCATGTTTTACCTGTTCTCTATGTCACTGCTAAGGATGAGGAGAGGTGGTGACCTAATTAAGCAAAGCAAGCATTAAAACCCAGATTTTTAGGAGCTAAACAGTTCTGGGCCTTGGTGGATGGATCCTTCAGTTTTGATTTCTCCCATATTACTATTTTTAAAAATTCATGTTCTTTCCCTCCCAAATATGAAGAAATATGCAAATGTTTGTAATTTCTTTTTTTTAATGATCTAAAATGAGTACTGAGCAAGAACACATTTATGTTGGGTATATTTCTGCACCATTCACTATGTTTCAGATTTTCTTGGTAGCACAGAGGCCTTTTTGCATTTGGGTCATTTCTTAGGAAAGAAATAATTGTCATCCTATAATTCAGCAAGAATCATCCCATGATTCTGCTAATCACTGAAACCTCTTATTTGTCCAGCCATAAACAACCCAATTAATTCCTGTAAAAGCAGGTCCATTTTAAGCTGCACTCTTATGGATCAATGCCTTTCCTCTAATTAAGTTTTACATTAAAGCAGACAGAGTTCTAAATTTGATGGCTTCTTGGGCTATCCCTTTGTTCTCTTGTCACAAGTGACTTAAATTACAGCAAATAATCTGCAACAGATTTGAACCCCATAAACTTGAAAGTATCATGCATAAAGACTGAAACGTGCTCCTGTAAGATACACACACACATGCTGGGCTAGTCAGGAACTAGACATTTTATTTCCCCTGGCTGGCCCAGAAAACAATGCTAATTCATACACAGATCAGCTTCATGTTCAGGCAGGTAAACTGCCTCCGTGGTCCTCCTACTGTGTCAGTGGCCCTTCATTGGTTTATCTGTGGATGGAAACAGGCAGTACCTGCTGACTGAGTAGCTGGCATTTTTATTTCCCATAATGCTGCACAGTGATGTGATCTCAGAGGGACTGAGATCAATTTAAATGCTTAGTGTTGGTCTGAAAAGAAAAAGGCAGATGTCAGAGCTGGGAGTTCACCAGCCACCTAAGGATGCTAAGAGCCAGCCCTGGCCCTGACTGAGATGATAATATTTGGGAGAATGGGCAGAAAAGTTTCTGAAACAGATGTCGGCCAAGGTGCCAGGTTGCAACCCAGAGACTGACTCTGTAACTGCACCCCTGTTAAGTCAGGTGTTATGGACAGGACTCCAGGTATTCTACATAGCAGATAGGGAAGGTATCAGAGTAAAGTCCCCCCCGCCCCCCACAACACTCCAACAGCACCTGTTTGAACACCCAGATTCAGGTCTAGTAGAGCACCTGGTTGTAGAAACTTACAATGGTTTTTGAATCTATTGGATAAAGTTGCAATGGCAGGGAAGAAAAGCAAGGCACGGTGTAGGTCTCCAGTTGATAAGATGAAGAAAAGGGAAGAGATGAAAGTCAACAGTTTTTTTTTTACATTCAAAACAAGATTTCTCTGCAAGATGCTAGAATTTAGTAGCAACTTTTTAAAAGTTGAATTTAATTTTAAATGTTTTTAAATGTTTCAGTCCAAACATTTGCAGGCAGAGTTAGTTCATAATTTAACAAAACTAGGGGTTGTCACCCCTTCCCAACCCCAATCATCTGGATTCTTACAAATAAATTGTTTTGATTTTTTTAAAAATTTAAACAAACATGCAAATATGCATCCATGGGACAGAAATTAAGAAAAAGCTGCTTGCATTTCCTCTTTTATTGAACATGACTACCTTTATCGAACAGGAGCACCACTGAACTGTTCATGCATTACATTCATAGGTATGAACCTGTTTTTAGTGTACACCTAGATATGTGATTGCAGCAAAATAATAATAAGAAAAAATCTCAAATCAAAACAAACATGTGTCATATGGTTATATTTGTTGGGCACCTGGCACTGGCCATAGATCCTTCTTTGGGTTGTAGACATTCAGTGCCAAAACCACTGTGTAATATTTAAAGCAGTCCAGTGTTCCTACTTTTATATTCTTGCAGAATTGCAGGTTTCCTGTGCAATCCCTGAAGAGGACAGCTGGTACTATAACAAGTGGAAAGTTCAGTTAATGCCTGATAAGTGCATTTGGAATTCCAGGGAGAAGGCGTATTCTGTGATATTAGACTACAGCAGCTTAACTCTGAATCTTAGCTTCATGCAGTACCATAATTAGCACAATCTAATCTAGTGTTTAGCAGGTCTGAGCAAACAGAACACACACAGCTGGCCTGGCCTCAGGCTCCAAGACAACTGTGTAAGAAAAAGTAACCCATCTTATGCTGCCAGTGGCAATTTTTGCCTAGTGATGCCTGTTTGCAACTCTGTTCCATAGTGGACTATATAAAAGAGGGTTTTTTTAAAGTTCAATTTTCCTCACCAGACACTTCTACTATTTATTTCGTAAAGGAGACAGCTCTCTTTTCCAAATTGAGAATCCCTACCAGAAAAATGGTCTCCTCTAGACCATTTGTTATTTGGAGCTGTGTGAAGCTCACAGACTGTTCAATTAAAGGATCCATCTCCACATTAACTGTCTCAATAGACAGAGGTGAAGTAAGCTTAACTCTGAGAGGAAGCCAGAAATGCACCATGTGCTGACAGAGACTGAGCTCTCCACGAGCTTGAGAAACAGATGGTGCACCCTGCCGGTGGGTGGCCATGTCTCATCTTTTACAGAAGACAGTTCTCTATTTGAAGGCTTCTATTTGAAGGGATGTCCAGTTTGGGTCCAGTTTAATGATAAATACCCATTCCAGAAATTCCAAGGCAAAAGACACATTCCGTGATATTTGCATACCACAGCTTAATTCTAATTCCATCCAGTGCCATAATTGGTGCAATGTAATCAAGAGTTCAGAGGGCTTGAACAAAGAAGTAAGAGCCTTGAAGATGTCTATCAACACCAACTGTACAGCACACAGTCGCTTGGTCACAATCTTCCATACTATTCTGGTAAAATGCAGTGTATTTCTACTCAATTCAATTTAATGCAAATTTGATATAAATTCTCGTGATTTTTTTTTCTTTTTCATCAGTTAATAAATAATCACCATAGCCTAACTGGACAACTGTCACTTTGCCCATGGGATCACAGATGTAGCTCTGGCACAAGGTTCCGTACATTTGATTGCTGTCAGGATTATTAATTCTACTGCACAGAAATAGTCCTGTGCACTTTGTAAGTATGCATGTACATGGCTATACAAGATTTCAGTTATTGTCATAAATGCAAGAAGTCCCCAAAGTGTCATCAGTTTTCTAGGGTCAGAACTCCTTAAGCCATTCCTCAGTTCAAATCAGGCCTTCCATGGCTACTTTCAGAAGAAACTTACATTTGGACATGCAAGGACAGATGTAGTCAGTCTCAAGCAAAATAACATTTACCATTAACTAAGTGTTTAGTACTCTGAGAATAATGTCTGCCCATCAAAATTGTTGCAATAAAATAACTGTCCTTCTAAGGAAACGAAAGATTTCTTCAAATATATCTGAAAAAAGTATGGATTGACACTTCATGCCACCATCAATGATGCTCTGAAAAAGGTTTGAGGCAATTAACCTGGAAGGGTTTAACCTACCGAAAATAATTGTCACTTCAGGACTTTTTAGTAGATATTTGGCTGGCCTTGAGCAGCTGTTCTGAGTTTTGGGGGAATCTAGAAACTGCTTTACCATGGGCTCTATTGTAATGATATCCATGATCATCACGTTTAGCCAGCAGCCTGTGAAGGACGCAAGTCCCTCCTTTCCCAGACTAAATGGCATGCAAGCTGTAGATAAGTCTTTGTGCCTGTAGGGTAGAGCAAGAGTTATAGTGAAGGCACTTTACATCTCAAACACAATTTTGCTAGATAGTCATTGCTGTCAAAACACAAGCAAAGGTACCCACACTGCCTGTGCACTCAGGGCTCTGCTAAAAAAGACCTGCAGTGGTCTCTCCCTGAAGACTATGAAGACTAGTGCATAAGCAGCACACCTGCTGCACCCATCTTTTGTGGGCTGCTGATGTTGCTGCTTGTGCAGCTGGGTCACTGTGAGCATTCAGGGGCATCTTCTCTAACTGGCTCTCTTTGGAAGACCAGGCTGGGCAAAAGGGGAAGCCCACAAATGCTTGGAGGGAGAGGTCCCAACATGGTTCATCCCAACCCTAGTGCAGTCCTAGTTCTAGATAGAAATAAATGAGGACTTCTTTTTTAAAAATACCCTTTTGAGATTTAAAGGTGCCTCCTTCTATGAGCAAGGCAAGTTTCTTTCCTCCTTTCTTCCCACACACTATTTTTTAAAGGCAATTAACTCATGGACACAAGTACAAATTATGCACTTGGAAAATTCTGTCAGCTTCAGTTATTGTCTCTTTTGCACCTTCACAGGTGAACAGTACACAAGAAACAATGTCTGGTCTTGTTCTAAACATTTCATATTCAACCCCCAGTGACAGAGCAGCAGAAAGATTTGTATTCATCATGAGGCTTCCCCCCTAGCATGCTACTTCTGTTAGGTACTAGTTACTCAGTGCCTGAGGGCTCATGCCAAACAGCACATCTTGTTCCTTGACCTTGTTATTCCCCGAGCCTCTGAAACTCAAATGCCAAACAGGAGTACATTTACATTTGCAGTGAGGGACGGACAAATCTGCCAAAACAGATCAATTCAAGACAATGGCCTGCTGCAGCCACAGCAAGGAACTGCATTAGCTAAGGTTGCTCAGCACCACTTAGGTATTTTGTTTGCACCAGAACGTCTCTGGAAGTCAGGGAAGTGATTGATAGTGAGGCACAAAAATGGGGTGTCCTGGCCCGGCAGCTGGGTTGCCTCTGTCTGACAAGGAAGGCAGCCTCAGCTTTCCCAGTGTGGGCTGGGAGTGGTGAGTAAAATGCCACATTTCTGCAGCTTCTCTCCTTGCCTGCCCTGTCACAACCCTGCCTCTACTATCAAAGGGACTTTGTCTTCCTAGGCCAGCGATGGGCAGGGTCTGCCACGCTGAGTTGCACAGCTGCAGCTGCAATAGTGGCCACAGAGACACTAGAGAACTGGGGAGAGGATTCAGCACCTGCACATGCAGATGCCAATGCAGATTGCATTCCAGGGCCTCGCTGTTGCTACCAGTGCTGACAAAAGACTATACAAAAAATGCAGTAGAAACATAGAAACAGAGCAAGTCAGAAGGGGTCTCCTGGACCATCTAGTCTGACCTCTGGCACCAGCCAGCTCCACTCACGACATGCCCACCATGTGCACATCCAGCCTATCCTTGAACAGCCGCACCGATGGGGCCTCAACGATCTCCCGTGGAAGCCCATTCCACACCCAGGGGTCCTGACTGTCAGGAAATGCTTCCTGGCATCCAAATGGAACCTTGGCTCCCTGAGCTTTTCTCCGTTGGAGCGTGTCCTGCCTTCCTCTGCAGGGGAGAACAGGTCTCTACCCATCTCCATGTGACATCCCCTCACCTACCTGTATGTCGCCAACAGATCCCCTCTGAGTCTCCTTTACTCCAGGCTGAAGAGACCCAGTTCCCTCAGTCTCGCCTCATACGGCATCCCCTGCAAACTGGCCACCAACCTTGTGGCCCTACGCTGCACTGACTCTAACCTGGCTGTATCCTTTCTGTAATGAGGGGCCCAAAACTGAGCACAACACTCCAGTTGCAGGTGCACCAGAGTTGCATAGAGTGGTAGTAATACCTCTCTTGATCTAGAAGCCACACTTCTGGCTATGCAACCAAGGGTGGCGTTCGCCCTCTTGACCACCACATCACACTGCTGACTCATGCTTAGCCTGCAGTCAACCAGCACCCCGAGGTCCATTTCACAAGTGCTGCTCTCCAGTCACTTGTCCCTTGTCCCCAGTACAGCCCATCACTGCAGCTTCCGTACCACAGCCTTGCCCCTGAGTCTTGTTAGGACTAGGATGAAGGAGCAATCAGTATTGCGGCAGTGGTGATAACAGCAGGAAGACCAGCGGGATTGTGTAGAGGTTTCTGTAGAGCTCCAGTCCCTCAGGATCCCACCAGGCCTTTCCCCCCAAGATCCATCGTTTTCATTTGCTTACGCCAGACCCCACCTGCTATTTCGCTTCTCATTCACACCATCTGGAGAAATCCTTCTGGTGCCCCTTAGACATTAGTTTTCCCCATCTTGAATATTTTGGCAGAAGTTACCGATGCAGCTATCATACTGCTCTTGTTTGGTGGCAGATCACACGGGCATGTTATAATAGCACTGATCCCAATCCTTGGGAGACTGAACTGCTTATTCCTATTTCTTATTTATGAAAACTATGCATCATTCTTGCCTGCCTGCCTGCCTGCCTGCCTGCCTGCCTGGGTTCACAGCCAAAATGTGGGTGGCCAGAGATATGACAGGAGCAACAGAGGCACCTAGACCAGGACAACAGAACTTCAGACAAGACAGAGTCCAAAAACAGGGTTTAATGGCAAGTCCAAACCACAGGCAAGGTATGCAGTCAGGCAGTCAGGAGCTGCAAGAATGCATGAAGGCAGAAGAAAGGTGTGGTCTGGAACAAGCCAAAGGTTGAGAACCAGAAGGGCAAACAGAGCTGCAAGTACCCTGGACGGAATAACAGGGCAGGAGACACAGTACGGTAGTATATACAGCAAGGCAAGTTGGAAGCCACCCAGAGAGCCTATGGCTAGTGGGGCGGCATATAAATTGAATAAATAAATGAACAGATAAATAAGATACACAAGACAAGAGGAACACAGCAAGAGCTAGGCAAGATGCCTGAGCTGGACCACGGCTTGCAGGAAACCCTGCATTACTGAGGCAACATGGCAAGGCAGGATGCAGAGGTGAGGCAAGATACAGCTCAGGCAAGAGGTAGGCACAACAGCAAGGCAACACGAAAAGGCAGGAACTAGGAGCAGGGACCATTAGGTGGACACAGCAGCAAACAGGAGGAACTGTGCTACTGAGGGAACAGGGCCAGGGCTACAGGAAGACCTGTGTCGCTAAGGCCATTTCTGGAGGGAAGAGCTTACTCTTATATAGCTCGTCCCCCCAGGACTACCAGCTGGTGCTCATCAGTAGAATGAGAGGTCCAGCAGGCCTTGGGATCAACCCTGTGAACACAGTGGTGGTGGTTATTCCAGTTTTGGCCACTAGAACAGCCCAGTTCCTGATGCTTCATACCTTAGCAAGCTTCCAATATGTTAGAGTACCTGCCCCCTTGGAACCCTCTGTATGCATACCTGAGAGTATGCCCCACTGAGCGAGGTAGCATTTACTTACAGGGAAGTTTGCTTAGACTTGTGCAACACATTGCCCTATTAATTTCAGGATTTCTGTGGGAAATTTAAAGGGTTACTAGACTGAAAGAGGGGGCAGTGTCTGGTGTGGACCCTGCTGACGTTTTGGGACTCTGACAATTGCTTTGGGAATCTGTATGCTGTGGGGGGGCCTGATAGTGATGAAAGGGGCAGTTGGGGTTCTTCTCTACCTCAGTAATGCACAGCTGCCCCCAATGATGCAAGGCTTGCCACAGTGTTTACACATTTTCTGGGAAGCCCTGCAGGAAGAAAGCCTGTGGGTGAAGAGTCTATGCATGTGGAATTTCTCCACACCTAAGGCATGGATATGGTGGGCAGAGAAGACACAGATCTTTGAGGATAAGGCCAGGGGTGTGGATTAACTGACCATTTAACAGTGCAGAATTCCTTCACCTATATTAGGTATGAGGGGGTCTTACGTACTTTTAGCAACTCCACCAGTAAAGATCACCACCTGCCATTTTAACTGGCAGCCTTGTGGGTTTTTTTAGATAGCCCTTGAATTCCTTTTGAAAACCTATACATTGTCTGAAGTACTTCATCTTGTCTGTACTGAATCTACTGCCAGTATATTTCATTGTGTGACCCAGGGTCCCAGTATTATAGAGCAGGACACAAAAAATGGTTTCTCTTTGTTCTGATGGTGCCATCTCATAGCATGTCACAGAATGGAAATGAATAGCACTGGGTGAGGCTTCTGATATACATTAATGGGGTTATTTTTATCTTCCTTGGATTGTATTATTCCAGCTTAGGCAGCTATCGTAATATGATAAAATGTTGTAAGGCAATGCCATTTAATATCAGGAAGTATATGTGCTGGAGAACTGGAATTGTTAAGTGTCTCTAGCATGTTTCCAGAGGGGACCCAGCCCTGAGTGTCAGAGCATAAAAATAATTTAATTCTCACCTGATAAAAGCAATTGTTAGAAATAACTCATACCTTGTCTTATTGCATATAGACTAATTCGGAAGTTCATTATTTATTTGGCAGGTATTTAGCATAACAAATCAATTTAAGGTGACACCTGAGACTAAGTAGTTTATATTAAAAGTCAAAATCAAGATTAAAAAAGGAAGATTAACCATCGTGTTTGTATAAGCAGGACATTTTGATCCATAACAAGGTCTCTATAGGCTGTCTGGCACTATGGCGACAACCCACCCTTCACAAAAAGAATGGTGGAACAAGAATCACAACATTTTGTTGTGTCAAAATGTGCTGTTCTTCAAGGTTCCTTTCAATTTGGAGATGTAGACCAGAAATTGATGTTAAATGCTGGGAGATACTTTTACATATATTCAATAATTGGCAAGCTCTTTAAAATGCAAAATAAGAATTCTGAGATGACAATGTGGAGCACTTCCATATCAAACTGTATCATTAGGTAAGCTATTCTTTTTTTCCTCAGATTTAGCTTTTATGTCAGAATTCCCATCTCACCGCATGAAAATGTGGTGTGACAATTTATTTTCCTTCTAAGAAATCAGTACTGAAAAATATTAACAATAATCTTTCTATCAATATTTAATGCATATAATGTTACTGGTTTGTTCTGAAACACATGTCTCATCACCTGGATTTGAGTATTGGAAAATGTGAATGTTGAAATATGCTTGAAAAAGTGACAATGTTCACAGAATACAAAGCTTACATACTGTACTTGACAGTTCAGTTTTATTTTCTAATACTTTTTCTGAGTGTGTATGTTCAAAAATGTTGCACAAAATAATTGGGTAGGTATTCACATACAAAAAAATCACATAAGGGACACATTTAAAAAGATTATATCCAGATCATCAAGAACATTGTCTTTCAATTTTTCTTGTGGAACTTGTTTAAAAGAAAACAAAGAAGACACATCAGTCCAAAGAGTAATTCAGAAATGAATGTAAAAATAGGGAATAAAAGGCCACTTTCTATCTTTCAATATTCTTGTGTATGTCATATGAAGACCAGGCATGTATAATGATCATACATGCTGAGTTCTCATTCTGCATAAACATTGTGTGCGTGTGCACAACAGATTAATGGCCAATTCTGGCTCACAATTGCATGGATTTGAAGCAAAACACCCATGCATGTCACATGCAGCATCTGTTCTGATACCCAAAGTTTCTTCCACATAGGAACTGTGACTACAGTTTATAAGGGGACTACAATTTATGAATGCAACTGAATCAGTCTAGTGAAAGAGAAGAAGGAATCATGAAATAATTACTGTTTCATTTGAGATGGTATAATCAAGTGTTTTCTGAAAAAAAAAATAATTTTTATAAAACTCCAGAGGTCTTAGGTCATTAAACCACCATTTCAGAGTCTGTCTATTTGTAATCCCTCAGGTTCTGAAATGGAGAGATTATATTATGTAAAATTTCTTCTGTTAGTGATAGAAGGGAATGAGTGCCAATTCTTATGCAGCTAAAATGACATCCATGATGTAGCAGGGGGTATTAATCAGTATGCTCAGGAAAGCCAAGGGTTTGCAAAACTGCTATTATATATGAATAACCTAAAATGACAACAAAACTTCAAACCCTGGAAGACCGACTGTGCATGCATGCATTTGTGTGTGAGAGAGTGGAATAGGGCTTACCCTATAGCAACGAACATTTTGGCTGTTAACTGAGCCTCATCCAAAGCTCACAACATGGCTGGTACCCACAATCCTTTCTTTCTCGCTTCCAGGTTAGCATCTTGGGCCTTGCTCAAGCAATCCAGAAAGCAGAAATCTTAATTCAAAGAGGAATTCAATTTCTCTGTCTCCTATTGTTTTAAGCTTGGCCTGTCTGTTGCAATAAACTAAGATGGATACTGGTCCAGAGCACACATGACAGGGCCCACTGATCTGTTCAAGATAATATTCGTATCTTCAAGTTTTTAATTTCACTTGATTCAGAATACATCATTTTAAAATCTGTGGATTTCTAAAAGAATATGGAATTATTTTTCTGCATGGAATCTGTAATATAAAGAAGAGTGCACTTGCCCATGAAAGAGGAGACAGAAAATGATCCTTAACTTTGAACTTTCTTGTATGTAACATAGCCAAGTTTTCTCTGGATAACTACCAAAGGATCAAAACATTCAATCCACACAATGCAATATGTACCTAAAAGGCAAAGGATTAAGGGGTCTTTTGATTTCAACTAAACTCATGATTTGCTTCCAGAAATTTTGATTAAATTAATAAATGGAGGATTAAGGTAAGTCATGAATTAATTTAAGTGGAAAATCCTGTAATCAGCTGCAATAATCAAAATGTATTTCCATTTCTTCATGCTTTCCTTTCAAGATCAGTTTCAACAAGGAAGGGACATGAAGCTGAGTACTGAAGAGTGCATAGGCTGTTCCCATTATCCAACAAGTGAAGGAGTTAAGACATGCAGTCAGTTTCAGTAAGGTCCATGTAAGGTCCACCTACAAATAAATTGGGGCCTGTAAAGGGGGAGGGAGAGTTGGGAAAAAATAATGATAAAACCCAAAGCACACTTGAATAAATCCTGCTAGATCTGGAAGTAGTTACCTTTGGTGGAAGTTGTTAGTTTTTTATTTCAATTCATTGGGAAGGAGTCATATGGCCCCAAAAAGGCCATCAGAAGATGCAGAAGACACAGAACTCCAGCCTCAGCAAAGGAGATGCACTATTGGATCCCTCACTGCCTCACCTGCTGTCCCAAAAAGATCTTTGGCAGCCCCACCCCACCCCACCCCAAAGTCTGAGCTCCAGCTACAGGAAGAGGATGGCAAGGGGGGAAGGGGGCATGTTGGTAGGTAGGGTGGGGAGAGGACAGGCCATAGAAAAGTCAGAATGGCAGCAAGCAGCACCGCAGCTTCCGCATCGTTCCTCCCCTTCCCTTCCCCATCTCTCTCTTTTCCCTTTTTCTTTTTCCTTGTTTGGGGGAAGGAGAGGCTGTAAAAGGTTTTTTCTTTAACAAATCTGCTTTTTCACTCCTTTGCACTTGCACATAGCTAAGGGATGGGGATTGATTTTTTTAAGTGAGCCATTTCCCTCTACATATCTTTTTTCAACTCTTCTTCTGCATTTGGATCTGCATTTGTGTGTGTCAGAAAATTACATTTATGGAGACTGTGCTGCATTTGTTAGCATGAGTAGTGGCAGATGTGTTTTGCATAAAGACCAACGTATTGTTCCCTGATAAATGAAAGGGGTTCTCACATAGATCCCAGGCTGAAAGGCTGGTTTGGTGAAAACACACACATGCACGCACATTCACACACGCAAATGGAGGACAGAAAGGCCTCTGTCATTCCTCTCTTTCTTTCAGCAATAGCCTGGCATGGTATTAGATGGACTGCATCAAACCTGTAGGACTGCAACTTTGAGCCACCATTCCAGACAAGGTCTGCCAAGAAGGTAGAGAACAATGTAAACAGCAAAACCCAAAGACATTAATATTAAAGCTTTTAACATTGCAAACATTCAGAAATAAGGAGACATCTGAATATAGAATAATCAGCATAAAATAATTACTATGAATCACAACAGTGAAGCAGTGTGTCAACACCACATCCAATAAAATCACATAACACTGTCCCTCTTCTGCATTGCTTGCAGCCGCCATTTGGGATGCTGGATCTGGTGCAGAAGAAGGTTGCCAGTTGTGTAACCTTTGTTATCCAAACCTTCATGGACTTGCCCTTGGCTCAGCTCACTTTGCAAGACTGGGCCAAGCATAAGAGGAACGCTATGAATGCTGGAGGGAAGGATTCTGCTAGGGTTTGCCCCAACCATAGCAGAGACATTGAAGTTTCCTATCAACATCTAGCCAGTGGACCAGATTACCTGGTCAGTCTTTGCATCCATGGTGAAATGGATTCTATTTCTGCTTATAGTTTTTGTTTCTGAATTTCCATCTACAGATATATACTAGCATATGTAAATATTATATAAATTAAGCTCTTCTTTTGAAGATGCATTTTCCCATTTTTTATTATGGATAGGGGCCACTATGGAGAAGACACTGCCCCAATGCTTCCTGACAATTTAGCCAGTCTTAAAGGTGGACCAGCTCAAGGCACAGGTACATTCAAACAGTAACAGGTAGCTCTCTGGATAGCTTCATAAAAGTCTTTTAGAGCACAATTAGTACTTTTAATTGGATCCAGAAATGGACTGATAACTGATACAGCTGATACAGAACTGATATGATATATTCTGATATATTCTGGGTGCCTTCACCCAACTACTGCATTCTGTTGTAGGAATGCATTAGAATTTCATCTAGGTTCAATTTTACTTTAAACCTCACTGATTGCCCCATCTTTATTTTGTGTCAACCAAAGCTTCTGAGAAATCTTCTCTGGCCACCCTATACAGCACATTCCAGCACACAATGGATATAACTAGTGTGTGCATAATCAAGGTTACGTATGGGCAGCAATGAGTAGATAGGTTCAGTTCAGTACTTCATTTCTTTCATGAATGTTTAAGATTTCACTTCTAAGCCTCTTCAGGAATATAGACCCATCAGCTTCAAACAAACTTCCTGCAACCATCACTATGCTCTTGGAAAATGGTAGGCGTTGAGCCAAAAGAAAATGGCTGATAAATAACCTATAGTTCTGAGGTTGAGTGCCTCCCTCCATTTTAATAAGCAGTTTCATTCAATGCTGGAGGAAGTAGCTGAGTATGAAGAAGAGAGAAAAGAAATATTTTGTTGAATGCCCAGTTTCTGTCACATTCCACATTCTGTAATCTAGAAGAAAGATAGCTCTAACCTAAAGCTATAGCAGCTGGATCAAATCTCACTGAAGTCTAGAGAGCTGTGTTGCCTCCCAATTAGGGATGAGAAAAATCTGCTAATTTGAGTTTCTTTCAAATCTCATTTTTCCTAATCTTAAATTCAGTTCATTCTGAACAATGAAAAATATGTCCCCTGATATATGACTTTTTCTTTTTCTTTTTTTTTTTTTGCTGAAAGTACACGTTTTTACAGGCAAATATTCTAATAAAATGTATTTGTGATGCTATTTTCCCTAATAAATTGCATATACATTGTGACTGGAGAACTCCTTTGCAAAGCTGAGAGAAGTATGAAGTCAAAAGGAGCTTGCTTCAAAAGTACAAAATGTTTTACTGTTTTATTTTACATATTTACATATTAAATGAAAAAGTATATGTGATCCAGGAGCAGAACAGAAGATTGATTGCTTAATTGTCTTTACTCCTGCTATTTGTTTGCTAAAATAGTCCACTCTCTTGCTATTCTGTACAATGTGGACCAAAAAATATGGGGAAATTCTCATGTATCCTGGGAGAGAGCAATTGCATGTTTGAAGCATCACAAAAAACAAAGCCAGGTTCTGACCAACTGGTCAGACGGACCATCATCTTGTCATATTGGTAAGGAACCAAATAATGGTGAGTGTGCTATTCAGTCCTTGGAGGACAGGGTGGAAGGTCATCCGGCACCAGCCACAGTCAGCCTTTTGGGCTGCTGCTGCTGCTGCTGATGTGGAAGAAAGTTGCTAGTTGCGCAGCTGGAGTTTGGCAAGCATTCACAAATTTTGTACCAGCTTGGCTCTCTTTGGAGGACCAGGCAAAGCACAAGAGGAAGCCAGTGAATGTTCATAAAGAAGATTCTGACAAGGCTCATTCCATCCCTAGCATCCATTAATAATCTCTTTCTCTAATTTGAAATTTCTGGGCCATTTTCAATTTCCCTGCGTAACACATCACAGTAATCCAGAGGCGAGGTTACCAGAGCAGAGACAGTCCAGCTACTATCCCTGTCTAAATATAGATACATAGATCGTTAATCATTCTAAACAGATATAGCCTAAAGTGTGGCATAAGAACATGGGACTGGGACTCCAGAGATCTGGGTTCAAGTCCCCTTCAGCCATAGAGCTCATTGGGCGGTTTTGGGTCA
Source organism: Varanus komodoensis (assembly GCF_004798865.1). NCBI lineage: Eukaryota > Metazoa > Chordata > Lepidosauria > Squamata > Varanidae > Varanus > Varanus komodoensis. Next base: position 1,238,263 of record NW_025336114.1, on the reverse strand, counting down.
GTCATAGACTGTCAGGTCAACCTACCCCACAGTCTTGCTGCTGTCAAGATAAAAATGAGAGGAGGAAATTTTGTAAACTGCCCTGAATTTCTTGAAAGGAAAAAGGTGGGATATCAATATAATGAATAAATGAATGAATGGTCCTGGTTCCAAATTGTTTAAGGATTTATATATTAATAACTACATCTGAATGTAGCCCAGTAGCTTTCTGACAGCCAGAAGAATTCTTTTAGCAAAAGTATAGCAAGATATCACAAAGAAGCCCCAATTATCAGCTTCACTGTTGCATTTTGAACCAGCTGTAGCTTCTAGACCAAACTGGAATATAGGCCTATATAGGAGACATTACAGAATCAAATCTTGAGGTCAACAGTACATGCATTACTGTGGCTAAGCTAAGCTATCATAGCCTAGGAATGTCCCCAGCCACTGTCCCAACCGAGGCTGGTAAATGTCACTCCTAGCTCTTGAAGCCATCTGACCACCAAAGGGCAAAGCTGAATCCAGAAGGACCCCTGGACCACACACCTGTTTCTTCCATGAAACTGTAACCCTGTCCTAAGCAGACAAGATACCAGTTTCCCACTCACACACTGCATCCATCTTGCCAGGGCTCAAGCTCAGTCCATTGCCCCTCATCCCTCCCACCACAGCATCCAAGCCCTGACTGAGAGTCTGCACAACCACCCCTGATTCAGATGTTATGGCAACACAGAGCCATGCATTTGTCATCTGCTTATTGATGACAAGTTCTTGGACGACTGCAGCTTCATATTTGAATGGCCCTGGGGATAAAATAGTGGCCTGGGTCACTCCATAGGACAAAGAAGTGCACTTCCCTAATACCACTGTCCAGGACTGAACCTTTTGGTAGGAATGGAATCCTTCCTGCGTGATTACAAAAGAATCTGAGTTATGTACTAGTCAGAAGAATGAATAACCCCTGACATTCATTATGCAAGTAGAAAGGGCCATGTCATTCTAGGGGTGGGAGCTGGCCCAAGAAGCCGCTTCTGGGAGTCTGTCTGTGCATAGCCCCCTTTTCTGCTCACTCATGCCTGGCCATTTATTAGAATGCTCATCTATTAGATACATCAGAACAAGCACGATTTGTATAAACTGCAGAACTTGGAATTATGATGTCCACAACATTTGGGTCACATCAAGCATACATACTAATATCAGTGAAATTTCCCATGCGGTTGAGGTTAATTAAATGAAAGAGCCATTTTGGAAGACTTTGGGAGATATCATAGTTCATGCTCTTAATAACATAAATCGGGCATTTCAACGGGCTTTGAAATGTATGGTGCTAGGATGTAGAAGATGAATCCCTACTTCATGATGAGATGTAAGGAGTAGTATTTGTTCTGACCCAACTAAGATTAAAATATGTTAAGGAGTGATGCTACTTAAAAATCACAACAACTACGAATTAATGTATTTTCCACTTGTAAACTGAATCAAGACCTTCACGGTTGCTTTAATCTTTTAGTTCACCTTCAAGAATGTAATGAACTTGTCTAGGTTAAAAATGTTTTATTTAAGGCAAACTCTGATGCAATCATTTTAAGATGTAAATCCTAAACTAATAGAAACTGGAACTGCTGTAAAAAACAATTAATCCTCACTGAGAATAACCAAATGAACAAACTACCATTCAGATATGTATATTGAGACAGTTCTGTTCTATATTCCTCACTGTGAATTTGGCAATTAAATTTGTGTGGGAGGATGGCTCATTTCTCACCATCTATGGTGGAAATATGAGACACAGTCCTTCTAGTTTAGTATGTATAAAATTCCATACAGAATAACCCCATAGTAAAGCTATTGCTTTCACTTCCATAATACAGGTATGACATACCCATGGCAAGATTGCACAGACATAAATACAGTGAGAGAGAAGAGAGAGAGGATAAAAGGCAACTGAGAGCTCCACAAGTTGTATGATAACTGATGGTTATAAATGAGCATTTAGAAAGAACTACTATTATTCAAGTAAAAGAGGGAAGCTCAGTCCCCATCTGGCTCATATGGAGCTCTAATCCCGACTTCTAAGGTTCCTCAGATGGTCATGACACCTTCCCCTGGGTTTGTCCCCTTTCTTCAAATCAAATATTGAGATTTTCCCAGTCCATGTGTGCTGCGGTCGACATTTTAAAATGTTGAACCCCAAAAGCTGGATTACTAGATTGTGACCTGTATGCCCATTCACTCTGCTGTCTGGGTGCTACCTGTTGGGGGATAGCTTTGACGGCCCCCTGTTCTCTGATGGTTCATTCTCATGGGCTGGACGGTCCTTCCAACACAGCACAGTTTCAAATACAGGAGAGCCAAAGCAAGGCACACGGCCACTCGATTAAAGAGACAAGACTGCAGTGCCACCTTATGTTGCTTTCACAACCATTCCAATTCTCCAGGGTCTAATTCGTACGTTGCAAGTGTAGTGTTGGGCCAGATCACATAGAAGTGATCCCCTTAGTACAAATGGCAATGTGTGGATCGGATCCAAATTAGAACTATAAAAGTGTATTTTATATCAGAGACATAAAACAGCATTTGGTGCTTGGGGAATAATGAAACTAATTACTTAAGACCTTCTCTCAAAGCTCTTGAGAATGCAATAGAAACTGAGTGGACTTCTCATGCTCATTTCACTTCCTATTATTAATGCCAAAATCTAAAAGAAAAGGACAATGCCCCAAAGTATGCAGATATTAAAAATTATTTGTGTGTGTGGGAGCTTAATTACTGTAAGAAAATACTTATTTGCCTAGCAGAGGTGACAGTTTGGCTATCACACCAAAACCATTGAATATTTTAAAGCTGTTCCTTAATACATATTTCTGCCTTTCTAAGATTGTTTCTACCTTTCATGCCCTGTATCCCAAACATTGCCACAAGCTATGTTTCCTTCCTCTATGCTGGCCTAGAGCCACATTTCCCAGCAGCTAGGAGGAAGAATAAAATGTATGCAAACAGGGATCTACAAAAAACAGAATTAATAAAATATATGTACATGCATTATGAAACACATCTGCCTGCAGAGAGAAATGCCAGATTTAATTTTTACAAGGACTGGAACTTGGAAGAGCTAGCATGAAAGGCAAATAAATGCTTTATGGGAAGTGGCTTCCAAGTGCACGTTGCTATTATGTGCAGAGGTGTGGGAACTGGAATCTGCCTGTCTTGAACTATGGATGGGATGAAAGGAGATGTGAGTGTTCATAGCTTTAGGATCAGGGGACCCAAAATGAATGTTCTCCACCATGCTATGGAAAAAGAGATAACAAAGAATTGAGACCCTGGGAATAGTCTGGAAGTGTTTACTCCTGCGCCATGTCTGAAGTCATGGAGATTGGGGCTTAACTTGTGCTTGGGTGCTTAAATTCTTTGATGGGACACCAGCTCAGAACCATGTGATTATCATTCTGACAATCATATTAGAACTGATGGCAGGCTGTATTATCATTAGAAATGCCATGAGTTTCACAAAACTGAATAGAAGCCATAGAGAGGGCTCCATTCCTATCATGACATTTAATACCCCAACAAAGATTCCTTGAAAGCCAGTTTTCACTGTATCCAGCAATTTATCTCATAATCTAGTAAAAACATAAAGGGGTAAAAAGATTAATCTAATTCAAACTGATTAAGGCTAGTTTTGTCCACCATCAGCACTGCATACTGTCAGATCTGTTCCCCTATTAATGGCCAATGCATGTTTATGAGAATAAATATTTCTCACCCCATGATCTGTTCTGCTGTTTGAGTGCAAGATTTTTTACATGAGGATGTTAATCAGTTTAATTTACTTTTGGTTTTATTATATAACTGAGATCCAAACAGAATATAAAGAGCTTTTTCTTTCCTGTTTTTCTCTCTCATAACCTCTAGGTAGGCTGTGCTGTAGTGGAATAACATGATTAGGAAAATATGTTTCCATTTACTTTCAGAAATAATATTTAATTCCCCCTGCTCAAAACTATGTATGTATGTATGCTGTCCTATTATACAAGGTCCCAGGATGGCTTACAATATTTAAAATTCAGGAACATATTCTTAAAAACACAAGTGAAGCTGGTGGACCAGATTAAAGAACTAGCAAACAACTAGGAATATAGAATGGTGGTCACACAATAAGTATCTTGTGTAGAAATCTCCATATTTAGATTTGGCACATCTGCAGTAGAAAACAGAATTTTAAGAATATTTCAGCTACTATTTGCATGGATGTGCTCAACATGGATGATGCAATCAAAACAAATTTCTGAATGTTCTGAAAGAATAAAGAAAGGGAAAGGTGCCAATCTTTTTGTATATAGGGAAGAAGCATTATAGATAAATGCACATGGTAGCCTGTCATGAGCAGAGCCTTCTGGAACCCAAGGTCAGACTAGAAGGCCCGGGAGACCCCTTCTACTTGCTCTGTTTCTATGCTTCTATGTAAATTGTGATAGGAAGGTAAATTACAGGCAAATTGTGCCAGCAATTATGCTTGGAAGGCAATAGTTAGCCATCAACATTTCAGGTGTGTACATGCATAAAGGCAGCCATCCCTTACATGGGGCTGTCCAGATGTGTTGAACTACAACTCCCAGCATACCCCAGCCAACACAGAGGCCACCATTTTGGAGGTCTGCCCTAAGGTATAATGACATGTTATGTGTAATTCCATTTACCTCCACATTTTTTAATCCAAAGCAACCAGGGGCTGTTTCTAAACAGGCAGCTGATGATGTGGTAGAAGAAAACTGAAGTGCTAGAACAGGCACTGCCCTTTCAGGTGATGTGTGAGAAGATGCAGATTTGAATGCCCCCCTCTCCTCCATAAAAAGAACCAACTCTGTGCAAAATATGAATTAGCACTTCAGAAAGCCAACACACGATGGCCCTTCTCTGGGAAACCTCCGTGAAGGAAATTAGAAGGGTAAGTACCCGGAGGAGGGCTTTCTCTGCGGTGGTGCCCAATCTATGGAATGCGCTCCCCAGAGAGGTCCGCCTGGCGCCATCGTTATTTCTTCTTCGGCGCCAGGCAAAGACCTTTTTATTCAAACATTATTTTAATTGTTAATATTATTTATTTTATCCTTTGGCCAGGGCGACTTAAATTTTATTGTTATACTGCTAAATTATATTGTTTTATATTATGTTATTTATTTATGATTGTGAGCCGCTTCAAGGCTTCGGCGAATGGGGCGGCATAGAAGTCCTCTAAATAAATAAATAAATGATGAAGCATATCTTAGCATTTGCTTTTTTGCCATTTGCAGAGGGTTTAAAATTATAAGAGGACATTCACAAATGTGGTGCCCCCACTTTTAAGTGATGCAGTGCATTCTGCCACGTCATTGTGCTACCTATCATAGAATCATAGAATTGTAGATTTGGAAGAGGCCATGAAGGCCATTGGGCCCAACCTCCTGCTGCTGCAGGGCACCAGTTCACACCATCCCACTCAGATGACTGTCCAGTTTCACCTTGAGAGTTAGTAGAAGAGTTAAAGATAGTCTATTTAAACCTCCCGTCTCCAATTCATTTTTAGCTGAAAATTTATTTTGTACACCTTTTTTCCCTTTCTTTTACACCAGTGGGGAGAAAGAAAAGGTGTTCTTCTTGTCTCTTCCCTACTCCAGATGAAAAGGCTATGTGAGCATGTCTGGGGAAGAGGTTTTTGAGCAGGTTTTGAAAAAATGGCCAGAAGGGAATGTTCTCCTGTTTTCTCCTGTTCTCTCAATGTTTTCCGTTCAGGCTCAGGGTGCTCATCAGCCTGCCTTGGATTAAAAAAGGTAAAAGTAAATGCAGAGAAAATCACAGAACTCCAAATAGTGTGTAAAGGAAGGTTTGGTCCTTCATCCTTCTCTGCTGCAACCAGGGTACTTCCTCCACACGTTAGTAATTCTGAGGAAAACACTTAAGCAAATGGTCCTGCCTGGTTGCAGGGTTTTGGACTTTACAGCTATCACAGATCAATCTATGAGAAAGCCAATTTCATGGTGAGGCTGTAAAATGTAAAGGGCACCTTAAAAACAGACAAAAAACAAACACAAGCCCAAAATGGAGCCAGCTATTCCATAATAGCATCATCTGCCTTAGTAGCGACAGAATGATTTGTTTTCTCCCACCATAACCTTGTATTCCATCTGTAGCCTCTTTAAAAGCACAGTTTCCAAACTCTGGCTTAGAACAGAGCTTCAGTTAATAACTACTGGACTATTTGGAAGCAAATTCAAAATTAGACCATCCATTAATGGGGGCCTCCTGGGACTGGAATTTATTTTAGCTTGCTGCAATGGTGTCACACTTCCTTGTGCATTTGCGGCTCGATGGGAAAATAACCAAATTGGCTGCCCAGGGAACAGTGCTTCTGATTCTCCAGTCTAAAATTTTCTGAGTGCCTCTGAATTGTATTAACAAGGGCATAGAATGAATGGATCAACTCTGGGTGGCTTTCTCACTCATAAAATTCTATCTATGCATGAGGTCAGAATGGACAGTAAGTACAGCTGCATAAATGACCTTAACGGGAGCTAACTGAGAGTGAATAACGGAAGTTTAAATCAATTGCACACAGGGGAAAGACTGAAATATAGTTGAAAATGGGGCATTAAAGGGAAGAGAATAATCTCACTTTAGGATGTAGTGTTCAGAATGAATAAAAATTACCCATGATGCAACACAGTGCTCCAAATTCCAAGCGATGTTTAGATAGATAGTGTCAGGGGTATCATCAGTCCCCTGTTTTCAGGTAAAATTAATATCTAGCACATCTTAGAGTGAATAAACATGTACTAGCACCTATTAAGTACCATTTAATTGAAAAAAGGGGCAATTTTATGTATATTTTAGGGTGCTGTTTTTATCATCATTTTATCATTTCAGAGAAATGTGTGATATTTTATGGAAAACTGAACATAAAAGGAACAAAAAAATTGGTAGCTACATGTCTTTGTTCCAGGCTTTTCCTGTATTAGATCTCCCTCCCATCACACACACGCACACACACAGAAGGAGAGAGAGAGAGAAATAATGGTTCTTGGACTCATGAGCTGGAACTCTAAAGCAGACTGTATGACACTACTAGTGTTGCATAATAGAGGAACTCAACAATTCCATTTGAGTAACTACTATCAACTAACTGGATTGTATCACTGTGCATGGCAATCTACCCACAGTGCTCTTAGTGTAAATCCTATGACTATTGTTATACAGGAAAAAAGGAACGTTCTAGTAGGTTACAAAGTAGGTTTGAAGAGGGATATTTATGCATGCAAAAGAGAAAAAACTAGCTTAGATCCTTCTTGAGCTTACTTTAATACAGTATCAAAGATGATCCTGATAATCCTGATCCAATAACATCAATTATATCCCACTCCATGCCCAACATCACTGTTTATTGCAGTAGTCTATTCTATGTAAAACCAGGTCAGGGTATATGGTAGATGTTTTGTCAAGAGAAAATAAGACAAAATAAAATTCTTCTTGATTCATTCCATTGCACTCAGTGGAATGTTGACAAGGTCCTGGTGCAGGAGCATTAGAGACATTAGTTTGAACCAGTTCCCTGTCGCTGAAATCAAACAGGAATCACTCCACTCAAGATGATACGTTTGAAATCATGGAGTTAACATTGTTTGAGGAAAGTCTGACATGCAAAGCATGGCTTATGGCGGCTAGTTATTTCTTAAAACATGCCGTCAGATGCTAAGATTATATCAATAGGCTAGCGGGATTGGGAGTCGGAGGCACTGCTTTGCAGTGGTTCCGCTCCTATCTCAACGGCCGATTCCAGAAGGTAGTGCTGGGGGACCATGTCTCTGCGCCATGGCAGCTATGCCATGGAGTACCACAGGGCTCCATTTTGTCCCCTTTGCTGTTTAACATCTATATGAAACCGCTGGGAGAGGTCATCAGGAGGTGTGGGCTACGGAATCATCAGCATGCTGATGATACCCAGCTCTACCTCTCGTTTTCCACTAATCCAGGTGAGGCAGTGGCTGTGCTGAACCGATGCTTGGCCGAGGTTATGGGTTGGATGAGAGCCAATAAACTGAAGCTCAATCCAGACAAGACGGAGGTCTTGTTGGTTGGCGGATCGGGCTTCGGAGAGGGTGGATTTGACTTGGCCCTGAATGGGGTTGCACTCCCTCTTAGGGACAAGGTCCACAGCTTAGGAGTACTCCTTGACCCGGAGCTTTCATTGGAAGCTCAGGTGACAGCGGTGGCGAGGAGCGCTTTCCTTCAGCTTTGGCTGATTCATCAGCTGCGCCCCTACCTGGAGTACAACTGCCTGGCGACGGTGACACACGCGCTGATGACTTCCCGCCTTGACTTCTGTAACGCGCTTTACGTGGGGCTTCCCTTGAAGATGGTCTGGATACTTCAGTTGGTTCAAAATAGAGCTGCCAGGTTGCTGACGGGGACGGGGCGTTATGTTCACATGACTCCAGTCCTCCGACAGCTTCACTGGCTTCCCATTGAAGTCCGGGCCCAATTCAAGGTGTTGGTTATTGACCTATAAAGCCCTAAACGGCTTGGGACCTGGTTACCTGAAGGAGCGCTTACATCCATATATGCCCGACCGCTCCTTGAGATCTGCGGGAGAGGCCCTTCTCCGGGAGCCCTCAGTGAAGGAAATTAGGAGGGTGGCTACTCGGAGGAGGGCTTTCTCAGCTGTGGCGCCTAAATTATGGAATGCGCTCCCCAGAGAGGTCCGCCTGGTGCCGTCGTTATTTGTTTTTCGGCGCCAGGTGAAGACCTTTTTATTTAATCAGCATTTTAAATGTTAATATAATTGAATTTTATTTGGCCAGGGCGGCTTATTTTATTCCAATGTATATATTTTAATTGTTATTGTTTTAATTTATTGTGTATTTTATTATGTTGTGAGCCGCCCCGAGGCTACGGCAAGGGGCGGCATAGAAATGTTTTAATAAATAAATAAATAAATAAATAAAGGTCATTTTAATTGTTAACAATATTTACTTATTTATCTGGGCAGGGCGACTTCTTTTCTTTTCTTTTCTTTTCTTTTCTTTTCTTTCTTTTCTTTTATAACTTTTCTTTTATAACTTCTTTTATATCGTGTATATATATATATATATATATAATTTATTTTATATTATTAATTTTAATTTTATATTGTTATTTTTGTATTGTATTTTATTGTGTTGTAAGCCACCCCAAGGCTTCGGCAAGGGGCGGCATAGAAATGTTCTAATCATCATCATCATCATCATCATCAATAGGCTGGTGCACTGTAATTGTGGCACCTTGGAGGCAGTGCTGCTTGGGTGCTTGCACGTAATGCCTCTTCTACCCTGTTTGGTGGGAGACAGCACACATCTTGTTGGCTGGGTTATTTCCATTGTCTGATGACACAGAACAGCCAGTCGGCTTCATGCTCAATTTGGCATTATTTAAACAGCTGGAACAGAAAATAAAATGCTCAGATGGTGCCACTGGTTTCCCTATGCTCATTTAAATAACAATTAAATAAATATATAATCAACGATAAGGATGTCAAGAAGCATGCCCAAAGGAGATGTGAATGTCTTTCACGTTCATTTCCCTGTTCTTTTTCTGGGACTACACTGAGATGAAAATTTGCTGCTGTACAGAATATATTAGTTGGTTACCCAGCCAAAGTAGCAGCGTGCTGAAAGCAATACAAGCTCAATAAAATAATAAAAAGTGTGGCTCTGTCTGACAATAGTTTAAGAACTAAAGAGGATATGGTAGAAGCACCATTATCCATGGTGTACACATTCTTTTTTCCCAGGATTATATCTTATCAAAGACACTTTGTAGGTTTCTTTCTGAGGACTACAGAGCCTCCTGCAAAACCTGTTTACCAGAGATAATGGCAAGATAAATGTGCATACTTTTATAATACCACTGTCAGTCCTTAAATATTATCTACCTGCACTTCTCTCTCCTTAGCCTCTTTAGCCTACTTTCACATGTTCATTAGAAGGTCTGAAACACACACACACACACACACACACACACCAGGCTATCTCTGGGCCACTGAGCTCTTGGAATTCTCAGTGGTGTGTGCCATAGTTAGAGACAAACTCAAACTTCCAGGAACCTTCAGTTGTTCCATGTTCAACTATTTTTCTCTCCATTCAGGGCTATAACACTTCCTGGTACCAGCCTGCTTTATTGTAGGTTTTTTGATAAAACTAACAATTTCATGAAAGCGCAGATTGAACATTATACTGGCAATGACTTGCACTGAAATGTGGCAATGAATTCTGCCTACCTTTGCTGTTAAAAGTTCTTGCCAGGCACATTCTTTTCCTGGCATATCCTTTCCCATACTTTCCTCATCCTCTTGGTTTTCCTTTTCCCCTCCCTATAACCAGCCAACAGTTCATGGTTGCTTTATTTGCATGATCAGTCCTAATATTCTGGGGTATGTTTTGGTATTCCTTAGGATTTTCCTCCTAATGTTTGTTTGAACTCTATTTACCTTGAAGTTCCCGTAAGCTAATAAATCCCCCTTGAGCATGGAAGGTATGTTTTGGGTATTGAAGGAGCCAGACTTGGAGAGTACATTCAGTTTAAAACACTGAACCCAGGGTGTTCTTTCTATATGTTCTTAGCTGCTTTCACTGTCCAGGCATGACTATCAAGTCACTAAGCTATTCTCACTGAGTTCCAATATTTAAAACACATCTGTAATTAATATGTGGGGTCTGGACTTGTACAAGCATTCTTCACCTATCCACATATTCACAATAATATGGTTAGGGTTATTTCTTCCCCTACTATCCATCCATTGATCCATCAATCGATCCATCGATGCATGCATAGTTCCAAGTCTAAAACACAGAAATTCCCTTAGTATTAGGAATGTTATTTCTTTATGCTGGGTTTTTCTTATGGTGTGCTCTTGCATTTTTTTATCCCTCTTCTGAGATTCTAGTCCTTACAAGTTGGTGGGAGAGAGGGGGACATCCACCTGTCCCCACTGCTCTCCATACATCAAAGAGCACAGGTAGACAGTACGCAGACCGCTCTAGGCATGTAGGTTGCCTGGGCAATTTAGAATGTTGATAACACAGGGTTGCATGCCTTGTGAAGAGCCTGCGCGTACATAGTAGCTTATCCATTGCAGACGTTGCACTTCAATGTATGAAGGCCAGTGTTGTAAAGTAGTCTAGCTTGTCCAAGAGTTCCTGAAGAGCCAGTCTGAAGTAATGCTTGAAGGGAAAATGGAATCAAGTCTCATCCACAGAACCAAGTATGACTATGCAGGATAGAAAAGCAAAGCAACTCATTCAAGACCATGGACAGGTCTAGGCTGGCTGGAACTAATTCAGGAACAGCTGTTGTCTCAGTAACATGCAGAGACCTCTGGGAGCTTTCTGAAGGCAGGCTGGTCTGGACCTGCTGCTAACTTTTCTTCATCTGAGGAGCTGTCTACTTCTTAAAAGACATTATTTTATTCGGCAGCCACTGGCTCCTACGACATCCTGTTAATCCTAAATGAATACTAGTAAATCTCACAGCATGAGATATAAAAGCTGTGAACTGTATCCAATGAAGTGCAACTGACGTCACTGTAACTTAAGTCACATTCATTTCGGTGAACCTACTCATTCAGTAGACTGACAGTAGATACAACTCAATGACCACAATTCTATATATAAAGTAGGTTATAAGTACAAGAAGGCCCATGGTACAGCAGCTAGCTGTGAACTTGCAGTGCCTATATACACACAACAGTTTTATCTATAACTGCAACAATGTGTCATGGAAAGCAGCACTGCAATTTTCCATTCACTTCATATGGACCTTCGTTTCTCACCTGGTTCCCCTGATGTTCATGTAGATATGAAGTAAAGATGCTTCCTTTCATACAGAGATATTGTGCACATTAAGCCTTTGTTTCTTGCAGTGGTCTTTGAACATGACAGTTCTGTTACAAGGAGAATGGCAACACTAAATTTGACATTTCCACAACAACATGCTGGGATATCATAGAGAATTCTCACTTTCAATGTCACAAAAGAGTTGCTGATGTTAAACTAAAAACAGCCTTATTCAGACACAAGCATTTTTCATGGAAATGGTGGCAACTGAGAAATGAAACATCTATATTTCTGGCCTACGGTATATAGGCTATCTCATCAAAAGTATGCCTAGGATGAATATCCTTCTTTAAGCAACTTGCTGAGATCATATATCCAAAGGCGTAACATGCTGAAACATCCTCAGTTCTAGCGCAAGAACAAAGCAGAACATTCTTCCATTGTTTTTATTTCAATAACAAAGTAGAGGTGGGGTGGGAGAGAGGGATTTTATTTACGGTATCTTTATCTCATCTTTCCCTCATGCAGATCAGAGTTGCATACATTGCTCTCCTTCTCACAATAGCCATATGAGGTGGCTTAGGCTGAGGCTTGTCTGCTGAGTGGGGGATTTGAATCCCACTCTCCACTCTCCATTGAAAGCTTATGTATTTTACAGATTAGACTCTTTGTTCATCTGGCCCAGTATCATCTACTCCTGGCTCTCAGGCAGCTCCCCAGAGTTTCTTTCACATTGCCTGCTACCTGATCTTACCCTACATGAATCTGGGAATTCCTGCATGCCAAGCATGTACTCTGCATCTGAGCAGGGCACCCCTTTGGGTGAGGAAGGGAGAGAAATGGAGGAGGAGGAGGAGGAGAGGGGGAGAGAAACCTCATTCTTATGCCATGGTGGCTCATGCTAGCAGGCAGAAGATGAAGTGCTACTGGTTGTTCCCTTTTGTTCAGAATTTTACATCTAGCAGTTCACCAAAAGAAAACATTAAAATCCCATCTCATTGCTCCCAGTAAGAGGAAAATAACCATCACCAGCTTCAAGCCAGGTGTGCCCTCTGACTCTTATTCCAAGGGATTTGTTATGGGAATAGTAGGACTTACGGGGTCAGATCTTATTCTCCAAGAATAGACTTCTATCTCCACCCATGGAAAAGGGATCCAAAAAATTCTATGCCCCTGGTACATACTGGGCACATTCACACAAAATGCCAAATCATGCCACATGGTATCTCACTTTGAGTCCTGGGTTCAGACAGATGTTTGGTTTCTGTGCACACATGGTTTCCATGCTTATTCTTCCCTCTAAATGGCAGCTTGTATCCCATCAGCCTCTGCAGCTGGAAAACAGTTCCAGAGTGCATTGCTCCTGCCTGCATCACCTGCCTCTCCCTCATTGGCCCACTTACTCCCCTGGGGGTGGTCTCAGTCAGTTGCCTTTTTTGGTTCCCCCCCCCCCGCTCTTCCCGCTGCTCAATGGTGCAGCTGCCTACTAACTAGAATAGCACTGTTGCTCTAGAGTAGCACTGTGGAAACACTTCCCCCTGCCGCCCTGCTCTTTGCCAACATCCAAGCACACCCATCCACCTCTCCCCTCCTTCATTGTACATAGAATCATAGAATGGTAGAGTTGGAAGGGGCCAGAAGGCCATTGGATTGAACCCCAGCTCACTGCAGGACACCAAGTTAAACCATCCTTCTCAGATGGCTGTCCAGTTGCACCGTGAATGCCTCCAGTGTGGGACAGCCCATGACCTCCCTACGTCATTGGTTCCATTGTTACGCTGCTGTAACAGTCAGTTTTCTTCTTGATTTTCAGCCGGGAACTGTTTTCCTGTCACTTGAACCCATTATTCCATGCTCTGCACTCTCGGATGATCAAGAAGAGATCCACTCTGAGACAGCCATTCAGGTACTTGAAGAGTGCTATCATATCTCTCCTTAGTCTTCTCTTCTTGAGGTTAAACATGTCCAGTTCTCTCAATCTCTCCTCACAGGGCTTTGTTTTCAGTCCTTGGATCACCCTTGTTGCCCTCCTCGGAATCCTTGCATCTTTCTTAAACGGTGATGCCCAAAACTGAACACAGAACTCCAGCTGAGGCCCAATCTGGGCTGAGTAAACAGGAACAAGTAATTCATGTGATTTGGAAGTGAAACTTCTATTAACGTAGCCTAAAATAGCATTTGCTCTTTTTGCAGCCACATCACATTGTTGACTCATATTAAGCTTTTGATCTACAGCAAATCCAAGATCCTTCTGCCTTGCAGTATCGTTGAGCCAAATATTCCCCATCTTATCATGATGCTTTGTTTTCTTTTTCTTAGGTGCAGAATTTGTTCTGAGTGAACTGTTGTTTTTGGGCCAGCATGCCAACATTTCAAGTTCACCTTGAATCTTCTCCCTGTCTTCCAGGGTATGAGCTATCCCACCCAGTTTTGTGTCACCTGCATGTCTGATAAGCATTCCCTGCACTTTGTCATCCAAATCACTCACTTAAAAAATGTGTCCATGCTCAGGGTTCAGCCACACTGTCTGAGTCCACTTCCTTCTGTGCAGTTGGGCACAAGGAAGGCATCAGCACAGTCACCCAGCCAGGGCCTGAGCCAGCATGTCCTGCTCAGAACAGTCTCTTGCAGGAGCACATGTGGGCATTTACGTTGTTTTGCACTTGTATCTCCTTCTCTAATCCCATTGCCACCCTCAGATCCAAAGAGTGCCACAGCTTCCCAGCCTCATTACAGGCAGAGGCTGCTTAAGAGACAAGGCCTTGGGTAGTGGGGAGGCAGGCTCAGCTAGTCAACATGATGCTAAACTGCTACATCAAGCTCAGTCTGGCTGTGCTCCTTGTGAGAGCGGCAGAGGACCCTCTCTGGTTTCTTGCTCTGCCACTGCTTGGAACTTTCCATGGTGGTGATCTACTCCCATCTGGGCTCCCTCTGAAAGCTGGCCTCTGCTCAAACACTCACCCACAGCAAAACCCTGCAAACCAAGCTAGGGCAGCACCTAATTCCTGGAACCCGCCACTGAAGCAATTCAGGACATCAGTAGGACTGCATAGAGCACTAACAGCTGGCATAACTCTTTGGACAGTGAATATATAGAAGCAGCTGACACAGTAAGCCCTGTGCTGTGGAGAAGAGAGAAGAGTGCAGTCTGGTATGCAGTACTTTTCCCTTTCTCTTGCCATCCCCAACAAATTTGCAAACTCAAAGACATGAGTGAGGCTTGGACAGCCAAGATACCACAGGAATGCCCATCTAGCTGAAGTGTCACTGTTTATGACACCTCGCTTCTGCAACTCTTCAGTAGATAAACAGTTTAATTTCCCGAGAAAAACATCCTGTGGATTTTATCAATATTTGCAACAGTTATAAATCTTCAGCATATTTCTGCGATGCAGTAATAAAATAAACCTATTTACTTAAAAGGTCTTTTTAAGCCTTAAGAAATGTAGCACGTGCATGTGTGCATACACACACACACACACACACATACGTCACTCACACATTTATGTTGAAGACGCTGAAGACTTTAACATGCTCTATACTCTCGTCCTTTCAGTGGAGGCTTGCTTCATTTAATTGCTTTGGCACTTTGAACTCTGTTTAGAAAAAACAGCATCATCCTTGTGGTCACTGCAAGTGTTCAGAGTTGCAGTGCAACACATCTGGAAGGCACCAAGTCAGAGGAGGCTGTCCCAGAGATGTCTAAGAAGAGATGGATTGTGAGAGCAAGATCAGACTTCTAGGCTGCTGCACTGCCTGCTCCATTAGCCTCCATTGTGTGGCCATTTCCATTGAATGAACAGAAGAAGCTACCAGAAATGCTTGTAAGACTGAAGTGGCATGCAATTCTATGCATGTTTACTTAGACATAAGCACAACTGAATCCTGAAGGGTGCAACTCTATGGGCATATTTGGAAGTGAGCCCCCTTGAACACAGTGATGCTTGCTGCTGGGTAAATACATCCAGCCGAGCATGTATTCATTAACACAGAATCAGTATTCAAGAATATCATTCCACAAAATATTGCTGATTGCACTGCGATGAATCTTTCTGTGGCACAAGCAGATGCCCGTTATGATTGTATCACCAACTGTGCAAGCAATTGTGCAATTGGCTGCACAGCAGGTTGCACAAGTGTGAGGCACAACCAGGCTTTTAAATGTAACTTTAGTTGGATTCTCCTCTTCAGTATAATTCAGTACTTAGTTTCCACTAGCATAAGGAAAAAACGCACATGAATGTTGCCTTATAAATTAAGGGATCAGAACCTTTCTTCACTGCAGAAGAAGTAAACTGATTTTGCATGTTCATATACTGTGCTTGCTCACAACTTATTCTCTGTGTATGCACACTTGATCATTCAGCTCCCATCTTCCTCTGCAGATTAAGGGAACACCTCAGTGCCTGTTTAACAAGGAAATATTGAAAAAAAAAATTTCTGGTTTTCTCAAAATAAGAGCATTTGTTTGTTTGTTTGCTTGTTTAAATTATATTTAAACTGTTCCTCAATGCCAAGCAAACAAACAAATCAATTAATAAGTAGCATTCTAGTCTGTCAGGAGCCTTGCTTTACTTGCAGAGCTCTCTACCCACATCCCTTTGGATCCTGGCCTTAGTATATGCTAAATTCTTAGTTCCATTGAATAGATTTATAAAGATATATGGGGTGGGGTGGGGTGCGGAAAGTGTGCTATACTTTCCAAAGTCTAATATTCTCTTCATTATTTTTGAAAGAAGATCTTTGGAAAGTACTTTAGTTCTAAGTTCATCTAAGCTAAAGCTTCTATTGTCTTCTGATGTGATCAAATCGCACTGGAGTCACTTATCTGTTCTTTTGGAGTAGTAAAGATTTCCCATCCCTCAAGATGCTCCCTGACAACTTAATACATTAACTCACACTAGTGTTCTATGGGCCACTTCTGAATCGTAGGAGTAGGACCTTGGCCTGCAATGCATCTAGAGAGCTCTGATGACCGTTTTGATGAGTGCAGTTCAGAAAGACATCAGGGCCTGCCCCAGCTGAAATCTACTCACCCTGACAGGGCCATCCGCTATCAGTTGCCTCATGGGAAGGATTCCAGGAAACAGGGGAAGGCAGATGAGGTGGATAATGCCAAGCACATTCTCTCATTTTCCAGTTGAACTTTGTCCTCCCTACCTCATCACAGGATCATGAGCAATCAGTTGCCATGTTGCTGACTTTTACTTTTAGTAGGACTTTTAGTACACTTCTAGTAAGACATTTTGAATTCCTAGTAATCTGTCTTCATACCCTGAAAGAGGAATATAAATAATTTTAATAAATTAAATAGGAATAATAATAAATCAAAGCACTTATGCATGGCTATGAAACTTGTGGAATTGTGCCCAATTTAATTTTCCTGACAAAAACTCCCAGCTGTAATTCAAGTAGGGTAACAGAAGAGTAGGCTGTGTATGCAATTATCAAGAAGTGGAAGATTCATTACATTTTATTCATATTTATTGCACTATAATTGAGGAGCTTCAAGAAAGAACTCTGCATTACAAATGCCAGGTTATCACATTAAAAAGCAGCACGTCTGCTACTGCAGTGTAGAATACTAGGTGAAGCTGGGGCAAGGATTACTGTTTGGGATCTGCTGTTCATTTAAAAAACTAACCCTAACACTAAAATTAAAAACTAAAACATCTCAAAACAAAAACACTGTTGTCATTTAATTCCAAAGGGAGTGTGACATGAAAAGCAAGAGCGGCATCTCAAATTCTCCAAGCTGTTATGTGTAGTCATCCAGCTGTGCCAAATCCATTGCAAACAAGTCTCTTATTAGCTGCAGATTTAGGATTGTACAATACTTTCCAGGTAGTGCCAATTCTGCTCAAGAGATAGGGCATCTGATCCAGGGCAGCTTGCGTGCAGCAGTGGGATGCATGTAAGATTCTGGCTATACGCAGCAGTAGCTACATCTAACCAAGGATCCAAGGGTGCAGTCTTGTGGTCTCCAGGCATTTTCTGGTAGACAAAAGGATATTTCAGAGACTTCTCACCTCAGTGCTCTGGCTCTAAAGGCCGTGTGGAGATGGGGACCAGCTTTCTCACAGCAGCATACTCACAGCCAGACAGTTCAGATTTGGAGTGTGATAGAAGCAGGATTGAAGGGGAAGGAGGAGTTGGCCGGTGACTCTGAACAGGCAGTGACTGAGAAACAAATTCTTGGCAGGAAAGGGAAGCCTGGAAGCAGATTACTTAACCAGGGAAAGGACTGAAGCTCAGTACTAGAATGCATGCTTTGCATGCAGGAAATCCAGACTATTGCATCTCCAATCAAAAGGTTCAGGAAGCAGCTGAACATGTGCTTGAGAGTTGTAGCTCCTTTGGAGTTACTGCTGGTCAGAGTAATCAGTACTAAGCTGCATGCATTATCAGTCTCTGCTCCTTTGTGGGACATGATCCTTTTTTCTTGTGACAATGCTTTTGACAGCTGTCAAAAGTGGGTGTCTATGTGACCATTGGCTATGTGGCCAGTGTGAAAGGTGGACAGTGAAGGAAGCTCACGGGAATAACACTGATGCATTTGAAACATGGTACTGGAAGACAGCTTTGCAAATACCCTGGGCTGACAGAAAGATGAACAGACAGATCCTAGACCAAACCAAAGCAAAATTTTCCCTGGAAAGAAATAATGACAAAATATAGGTGGTCATATTTTGGATACATCTTGGGAAGGCAAGACTCACTGGAAAAAACAATCATGCTAGGGAAAGTTGAGGAGGAAGAAAAAAAAAAGACCAAATAAGAGATGGATCAACTCCATAAAGCTGCAGCTTTGAAGATTGAAGGCCATCTTTGGAGCAGATGCTGGGGGCAAGGGAGGCTGGGGTGGGAGGAGCAAGGCACTGTTGAATCCAGGGGATGTCTCAGCTCCTTCTCCTCATGAGCAGGGGCAAAAAACATGAGTGACCAAAATCAGCTGACTATGTCCGTTGCAGGGCAGGAGAAGAAGTTCTTGCATCTGTGCTTGACTGGATGCCTGCAACCTGCCAAGGTTGAAGAGTTCTGGACAACTACATAGGATGGCACCCCAAGTATCTTAAAAACCTAGGAATTTGGTTTAATAGTCAAGTGTTTCAGATCAATATTTGGCAACCCATGTCTCATAATAGTATTGCCTACCAAGAAAAGCCTAGAAAGATGAGAAGTAAGCATCTCACACCCCGGAAGCCTGGACCATTTAAGCCGAAACCAGAAGCATGGCCTCATGTAATCATATCAGTTGTCATCTCCTATTGATTAATATATTTCTACTTTAGCTTTTGCTGTGTTCCAAAGTGTCTGTGGCATTTAAAGTGCACATAATACTTTACTGTATTGAAATCATTAATCAGTAAAATAGACTATGACTGCACATTATTAATACCAGTTAAGAGATAGAGAACTGAAAAATAAAAGATTTGCCCAGGACTGTACAGTGGGTCAGTGCCTGGCTCAGCTATGATTGTAATCTCCAGTTCAAACATGTGTTCCTTTTACAATGATTCTGAGAAGAAAATCCAAGTTTTACTTCATTTAGCTAGATATAAATTAATGGGCAAACTTGGAGGAATATGGAAAGCCTATGGAGGGTGGAAGGAACTTAGAGGCAAAAGTTACCTCTGCATTTCTTCTACCCTGCCAAATGATTTCAGCCATCTAAGTGTTTTGCTTTGGAGCACAAAGACAGAAAGCTGAAGCACTGCCAAGATACTTCATATGTTGGTGGTGCCTGTTTCACCGAGAAATATTCACAGAATATCATCAAGAGTCTAACAAGAGATGGTGAATGTCACAGAAGGAGCGATGCATTTGTTATTCTGGGGCAACTCAATGCTAACATCTGGGCCTACTTTTAAGCCAAGCCCGTCATCTACTTAGTAAATGCAGTGTCTCTTTTATATGGACACTTGTTAATGGTTCCTGGAACAAAACCAGCTTCCCTCTGGATTCAGCCATTCTTTCTGCTATACAGAGTACATGGCACTCCTCAAGGTCCCCACTGAGAAAGCAAAATTGCAAGGAGCAGTGTTGGCATCTTTGTTGCAGCCTTTCTCTTGACTTTATGAATGCAAAGAATGGGGACACAAAGGGAGCATTGTCGAAGGGGCATTCTGTGCACATCTGCCATGATGCTCACTTGCTGAGCCCCAGCGCCGAAGGAAATGATTAAAAAAAGAGAGAATCTTTCCCATGGGTAATACATGTTTTCTTTTCAACACACAGCATATTTGAATTATTGAAGGTTTTCAGGAAATTACAATGAAGCAATTATTTTGTACGTGTGATACTGGAGAACTCATATCTCATGAGCTAGGAGAAACTGAGCTTCTCAGTAACAGTAAGCTGGTGTATGGATTGTACCTTTTCATACCATAGGTGAGATTTCACACAATTGACAGTCATTCCATGCAACCAAGCAACGGCTACTAGCTGCACACACACAGGCCAGAGAGATGTTTACGATACCACAGAGATCTAGGCCCAGGTATAGTATTAATGAGGTAAATTCATCTTTGTGGCATTGATAGAGCCCCTCTTTTGTTGATGCAATAGGACTGAATGTGTTTCTCCAGTATTTTATGCTTTAGGACATATGATCTAAGCAACTTGGTTAAAGAAGGAACAGGTAAGCTCTATTGTGACCATCAGATTTTGCTAATGGAAGCTTTCCTTTCATACCTGAACACTGCAGGTATGTGCACTGCACCCTGGGAAAACATTGTTTTACTGACTACTATGGGAAGGATTTGATTTGAGACCAGGATGGATACTGTACAAAGAAAGCACTGAAAATATCTATTTTCCCCAGTGCTATGCGTTTGCATCAAAATGTGGATCATATACCAGCTCACATTGCAAGCATGTTATGAGGTTCAGCCAGTTAATATTCCAGATGCTTTATAGCAGTGATATCTAATTTTCTGGCCCCATGGTGGGTTTAGAGCATGCCAAGACAGTTCTTGTTTATTCCAGCTGAACCAAATATGATCTGCAAGGGATTCTGCACCAGTGGAGAATTGCCAAACTGTAATGTTACTCTGTTTGCGCCTTCTTTGCAATCTGTAACATGCTACATATTCTGGGTCTGGGGAATTGTTGGCATACTAATAGGCCAACTGTGTTTTTTTTGCAGGAAGTGAAAGACAGAAGAGGATTTAAACAAAGCTTATTTAAAATCAAAACTCACAAATAAGGAGTTGGCCATCTGTAATGTGTGAAAAACTATGGAATGTGTGTCAAGAGAAGGAAAAATGAAGGAAAGTTGGCATGCCTATTCCTTTCTTATGTCTCTGAGCAAGAGGCACATAATTATCTCATAGTTCTTCAATGGGACTGATGATGTTTTAAGGTGTCATCAAATGAGGTAGCCTCTAACCCTTCTGCTCATAGGATTAGAGGCATCCAGAGGAAAGTGGGAAAAGTATGGAAGTGAGGATTGCCTCTGAATTCCCTTCACCCCCCTAAACATTTAGATGGCTGATGCTGGCCTCTGAGATTCAGAGGATGGGTGAGTCTTGCTCTTGTTTTTTTGAGGTCAGAACTAGGACTGAAACTTAACCTATGGCCCTCAGACAATGCCAGGTAGTCATGGAATTGCATCCTAAGAGGGCACAGGTGGTTCTCCAGACTAGTTGATTAGCAAGAAATGGATTAATCTGTCTATTCTGATTTTCCTCAGTTTCATTTTCAAGTCCTTTTGGTCTTGATGCCAGCATGGAAAGCATTAGCTGGATCCCATCAACAACAGTCAATGACCTGGAGCAAAGCAGGGAAATACACAAGATAATAACATATCTTTATGTAATATTGTTTTCTGTTTCAAACTTTTCTACACTGCCATTCATCACAACCAATTCTGGCATGGTGTGCAATGTAAATAAACAATTATCATTTGAAAAGCAACAACGCACACATGCACTAAAATATAATCAAACTAAAATCAAGTGGCATGATAAAGACGTTGTAATGAGCATTTTGGTTACAGAAGCAGTCTGAATAGAAGCACAAATTAAAATGCCTGGTCAAAAAGATGCAGCTTAACCTGCTGCTGAATTGTTACAAATTAAGTGCCAGGTGTGCCAGGGCCTGTCTATGGAGAAACGTTCTCTTTTGTAACTCTAGCTCTCTTCTGACACGAAATGTGCTTGTAGTAAAGGGAGATTTGAATGTGAGGTTTTGAGTCTCTGTGCAGAGGGGATAGTGCTGGCTCCCACAGGTTGGCACCCTCCAAATATTTTGGCCACAATTCCAATAATTCCCAGTCAGCATTCCATTGGTGATTATGGGAGTGGGAACCAGACACATCCAAAGGGCTAGGATAGTGGGATGGACATACACTCCATGGATGAGCCTCAATCATACCATGATCAATATTCTGCAAGAAGCTCTTTCTATTTCATCTATTGTGCTTTTGCACTGCCCATAGCCAAATCTTACTTTTAAGATTAAAACCTTAAGATCCATTACAAAGACAATATACATGCAAACATACAACATAGAAAGGGGGAGAGAGAGAGAGAGAGAGAGAGAGAGAGAGAGAGGGAGGGAGGGAGGGAGGGAGGGAGAGGGAGAGAGATCTAAACATAATCTTTAAACAATCCAACAACTAAAAATTCAAGACTCGATTTAAACCTTATTTTATGCTGCCAAGTGCCTGAGAGTCGAAGGAGGTCGTAACCCGGCACTGAAAAGATAGCAGCCTTGGTGCCAGCCTGCCAAGCAGTCTTTCTTGAGCTCCAGAAAGAGTGGTAGAGAAAAGTGAGCAAAACACTCCCAGGGTTGTAAGAAAAGGCTCTTTGAACTTTTATGAGTGAGGCTAGTTAACAGCTTCAGATCTTTGTGCCAACTAGACTAAGAAGGTGCTGGGGTTGAACAAGAGAGATACAAATGAATGTCTCCAAAAGCAGTACATCCCCTGAGGCAGCATATGCCCCAGTGGTCCAGCTCTTTAAAGCCCATCTCTCCAACTTACAGTTCCCAGCAAATGATGCCTTCAACTTTTGAGGCTATATAGCAGGGCATTCCAGATCCAAACCCAGCTACAGCCAAGATCTCCCATCAGGCCAAATTTCAGTAGATTCCTCCATCAAAACATGGATGGATGCATATAAGTGTACAGACAAAAGCAAGTTTGACTAGAAAGTGAGAGGCTTTGCATGTCACAGATACTAACTGGCATAATCTCAGTGCAATGTTATACTTCATGTATTGATTCTATTTATAACTGCTTATTACAGTCAAATCCCCTGAATCCAAGTTTCACTTATCAATAGCAGGAGCTTAGTCAAATTTACTTGGTGTCCCCCATGCCATTGCAGTCAACTGCAAACAGCACTCCCTTCTATCTGAACATCTGCTAAGCCAGATGTGAACCAGCATATGGGCCCTTAGCCAAGCATAACAGAAAAAGAGCAGGAGGCCTTATCCTTGGCCACAGTCCCCTTCTTCCTCAGAAGCGTTGCTTACTTCTGCAGAACATACAGTTGTCCCTGGCAGCTGACCGATGATTTGTTACACTGAAAGGGATGTCCCCCTCTCCTCATCCCACATGCAGCAGATCTGCCACGGGAGAGCTGGTTGCAGGGATCATCTATGAAGCAGTGGTTGCACAGTGCAGTGGTGCCACACCTGTGTTTTTGCCTCTTGGGTAGGAAGCTCCCCCTCTTTCAGGAGCCAGAATGTAAAACCTGTTGGCACGCACAGACCTTCTTCTGACCAGGTATGGAGAGAAAAGCATCAGTTTCACACTTTTGAACAATAAGCAAATGAAAATTCAGTTATTCTTCAACTTGGGCACTTCTATGCATTTTATAATGGAATTATCCCATCGAAACATGTATACATGGTTGTGTATATCAAGAAAAGTAACATATTATCAACATCACATTACATTACATTTATCTCCCACCTTTTTATCCTGCAAGAAACCCAAGGTGGTTTACATCTTACTTCTCCTCTCCATTTTATCTTCACAACAACCTGGTGAGGTGCGTTGGGCTGAGAGTAAGTGTCTGGTCCAAAGCCACACAGGGAGCTTCCTGGAAGACTGAGGGTTAGAGCATGGATCACCCTCAGGTGAAACATACATACAAATGCTGATGAATCTCCACTCAAACTTTGAGGGAGACACATTCAGCACAATTGGGGATGGTAGGCTGATGAAGTTTGGAAACAGTCCCTAGACATATGGAGAACTGTGATGGCTCCTAACCACAAAAGAAGCACAACAACCATGGCAAAGATTGTTTTAAAAGGGAGGAAGTTAGAAGAAAGAAAATTTGCAAATGACTGTTACAGTTGTAAGTCTCCCACCCATAAAAGTGTTTCCAAGTGAAGTAAGTTCATCGAACTAGCCCTGTTGCCTTCTGATACTCAAAATATGTCCAATAACTTCCCACTTTGGCAAAGTTCATGAAAAAGTCCTATCTCTGGTCCTAAGGAAGTGATTTTTTTAGTACAAGAAGACAAAAAGGCCTCTGATGATCTCAAGATTTTGTTAATTCTACTCACAGATGGAATCCAATTTTTCCCCTTTTAGAAAAGTATACAAAAAGTCCACCTCAAGTAAAATAAGTTTTGCTGGTGCATAATACTTAGCATATTTTTCTCAGCTCAGCATATAATCAATGAGCAGAGAGCACAAAAACTAGTGTCATACAGTCAAGGCAGAGAGACTGGAGATGTATAAAATGTCAGGGGGTTTTTATTTTTAATGGCATATACATTAGCATACTTTCCAGTGACTGTTGTATTTTTACATGACTAAATTTGCATACAATACTGCAAAGTTGTTTTTTTTTTAAAGATGTGGGTCCACAGTGGAATCTGTGGGTTGCACTTATAGATAGCCAATAATTTGAATCTGTTCCAGATTTTTGTAACATCCCTGCTTACGAGACAGTCTGGCCTACGAGAGATCTACAGTAATTTCATTTTGATTTGTTTGTAACCAGAATTTGCGTTATTTGCATTCTGAATGTGAAAACAAATACTAGTTCATTTTGCAAGCAATGCTTACATACTCACAAGTTTGCAATGCCAGTTATAAAATGCAGTTTGTAAAAGAGTGTGCTTTTTGAAGTGTGTCCTTGAAAAACTGTGTGCATACCCAAATATGTCCTTATTCCAGTTGAAACAAAACTGCTCATATTTGGGAACGGGACTGAGATGACCCAGGCATCTGCCTAGAAATAGAAGAGCCTTGATGGCTGAAACTTTGTTG
Source organism: Varanus komodoensis (assembly GCF_004798865.1). Classification (NCBI taxonomy): domain Eukaryota; kingdom Metazoa; phylum Chordata; class Lepidosauria; order Squamata; family Varanidae; genus Varanus; species Varanus komodoensis. The sequence goes on along the minus strand of NW_025336114.1, from coordinate 1,213,201 downwards.
ATTTTTGTATCCCTACCTTGCTTAAGGATATCTGGTTCTGTTGGAGACATATACTTGTGTACAGAACACCACACAGGTTGGTGGCCAGTTTACAGAGGATGCCGAGGCGAGACTGAGGGAACTGGGTCTCTTCAGCCTGGAAAAGAGGAGACTCAGAGGGGATATGTTGGCGACATACAGGTATGTGAGGGGATGTTACATGGAGGTGGCTAGAGACCTGTTCTCCCCTGCAGAGGAAGGCAGGACGCGCTCCAACGGAGAAAAGCTCAGGGAGCCAAGGTTCCGTTTAGATTCCAGGAAGTACTTCCTGACAGTTAGGACCCCGAGGGTATGGAATGGGCTTCCATGGTGAGCTTGTTCAAGGATAGGCTAGACATGCCATGGTGGGCATGTCATGAGCAGAGCCGGCTGGAGCTGGGGGTCAGACTAGATGGCCTGGTAGACCCCTTCTGACTCGCTCTGTTTCTATGTTTCTATCTTGCAATCACACTCACAAATATATAACCTGCAGGGTCCTTTAAGATAGGCAAGTAGCCCACGATGAGTGTTGGACTGGGCTGGAAATAAGCCAAGCCATGTCCCCCAAATCAGGGAATGGCGTGATGCATTTCCAGCCAAAGCCACATTCTCCCCATCAGAGTCCTGGGATGGCTGGCGAGCTTCAAGTGCTCTGACTGTCCTGTGATGCTTTGTGCTGGCAGGGGCGTTCTTGCAGGCAGCAGAGATTATATTTTTCTATGAACGGTGAATGCTGCATAGGGGTATTTATTTATTAAGATTAAAATTGCTTTTATATACTACTGCTTTTCATATATTACTAATGCTTGCACAATATTTCGGGAAGCAGCTATACATTTGTTTGCCTTTGTTTCTCTGCTATTCTTTGAGACAATACTTTACATGATTTGTTTCTGAAACATATAAGAAACTCATCTTAAAGGAACAAATTGCTGTATGCAGATTCAATATTTTTTGTCTCTGACTAATTGCAACCTGTCTTTCAGTGATAATTGAGCAATGGGGATATTGCAGATATGTTATTTTTGTACAGGGCAAAGTCTCCAAGTGCATATTTTGCTCGGGTTACTGACAGGGTCTGACATACACGGCACTCCTCAGTTGTCAGGGCAGCTCAGCAACTAGACAAGAAGACTGAGCTGTTGCTTTGTGCAAATAGAACATTAATTTTCCTGACAGTCCAATAAAAGGTTAGTAAATCAGCACTTGGACTCCTTGCATGGCATATACTATTAACATTACATTACATTCTTTTACAAATTGTACTCATGAGAAATGATGCATCAAATGTTTACACATGTGTCTTTTAACAGAATACTTGAGATTTTGTAATCAAGAAAAGAGGGAAAGTTTCATTTTGTGTTTGTGTTTTTGCATTTCTTCCATGTTTAAATGAAAGCAGAAGGCACAAAACCAATTTTCACAAAATCCAATAAAACCAGGCTGGAGCTAAAACTATTTAGTTCATAGCCATATTTTTTCAAATGTTGTAAAGTGCCTCCAATTTTTAGCATTTTACAACATTTACTGTGAAGGAATCCTTAAGGCTGTTCTTCATTTCCCTTTTTTCTTTGCCTTTGTGGTCCTTGGTCTGTTTGGATTTCCTTCATTTTTACTTGACTGGCTATGACAACCTATGAGATTTTGTCAATATCACGATCATAGGCTTGATGATATGTTGCCATAGATGCTCATAAACATTGTATCAATTAGTTAATTCATTAATTTCATTGCTATACTGCCCCATAGCCTAAACTCTCGGGGAATTTGCAACAATACATAAAATCAGACAATAAAAATATCAGAAAACCAAAAACAAAATTAAGACATTAAAGCAGCTAAAACATACAGCAAAGAATGATCCTGCAAAAACCAGGGAATGAGTAATCCTTTCAAGCACCTGGGTGGCCAAGTAAAGATTTTAAAGGCTTGGCACAAAGTGCTGAGAAGAGGACAAAGTGCCAGGCAGGGCCCAGTGGGAGGTTGTTCCATAGAGTGGGGGCACTGCAGAGAAATCCTCTTGCCTGTTGCCACTTTCTAAGCATCCCTCAGAGTTAGCACTTGGGGGAAGGCCCCAGATGATGAGAACAGTTTTGTAGATAGCAGCTGGGAGAGGCTCCCTGATGGCATTGTGGTCCTGGGCCATGTAAGGCTTTATAGGTTAAAACCAGCACCTTGATTGGACCCAGAAGCATACAGGCAGCCAATGAAAGAGGGTCATAATTGTTCTTATGTGTTTGGACCTACAGGTCTCAGTTATTAATCCAGCTGCTGCATTCAGCCTTAGCTGCGTCTTATGAACCATAATCAAGTGGGTCACCCTAGGCAAATGAATTTATAGGCAGTATGTGCAAATAAGGGTGAGGAGAGTGGAGAAGAGGAGAGAGTATCAGTAGAAAGAGCAGCCAAGGAAACAAAGTGTTTTTAAACCATACTGGGGGGAAAAAAAGACAAGCATTCAGTTTGGGGTTAGTTTTTGTTTTCATGCCATTACGAGATGAGATGAGATGAGCATTTTGACTTGATGCAGTAAAAACAAAAAATTCTGCTTATTATCAAGGAACAATGAGAGATATGGTGTATTTAGGGTGTACTTGTATTTAGGATGGCCATGTGACATATGGAAGACACTCCATGATGTGAAGGCCTGTCAGGGAATACCACTCTGTGGAAAACAAGTTTTCTTTGAATGAATGTCCATTGCAAGTCCAGTTGAAACATTTAAAAAATGTATTAAGAAAGCTTGGCAGCCCAGTGAGCAGAGTATTTAAATTATAGTGATTATGTTTAAATGTGCAACTATCTATACCTTACAGCAGAAAATAGCTTGAATGGCAAGAGCTAATTTTTCTTACAAAAATATTAATATTAAAAATATTGCAGAAGTACAAATACAAAATCATATAAAGTAAATTCCCAACTTCATACCCTCAATAATCTGTGGGTACATCTTTAGTTTGCACAAAGGGAAGCAACAGTGAACTGCATGGATTGGCTTTTGGACAGCTGCAGATATGGAGCACTGTGGTCTATTTTTATCTTTACAAATTGTCCAGAGAAAGCCATGACTTGCTTGCTGTTTCACTGCGGTACTGTCTCTTCTAATGCACTGAATAAACATATACCATGTTTCTTCAAAATCATCTTTGGCTCTCATGTTTTTCAGAGCTTCAAGCTGCTTCAATATTTTTTCCACAATGTCAGTGTTCCATGAAGTTTCTAACTTGCTTTCCAGGGTCAAATGAACAGCTGTTTTCCAGCACTGTGTCAGAACTTAACATTACTATATCTTGAAACATTTGGTCTTAAATAATCAACAAAGAAGTTTAACAAAGCTAATTTTGGATCATGTGGTATCATTTGACCTGTAATAACACATACTTCATACATGGCAAGGGCTAATCTCAACCAACCTGTGAATCATCTATCCACCAACTAGGGTGGTCATGTCTCCACTTTTACAAAGGATAGATCTCTGTTTGAAGGGATGCGAGAAGATCAACCTGTATTTGAAGGGCAGCCCTGCCCAATTCTGTACGGATTGTGCCATTAGTAATCAGCACCTGAACAGTGGACTGAACTGGCAGGCTTATAACCCAGCTCATCATATGCTTCCCCACCATGGTGAGATGGATTGCACTTCTATTTAAATTAGATGAATTATTTCTAAATTTGCACAGACTGTACATATAAAACAACATATGTAAAATTTATGCAAATATTTGTCCACCTTGGTTTTCTATTTTGGTAATGCAGAACTGCTCATCTGAGCTGCAGATTTAGAGGGTAATTAATTCACTTGACCATTTCCATCCTGAAAGTCTATCTAATGCCACCTTTAAGGGAATCCTACTTGCTTGGATGTCTGCCCATATAAACAACTGAATCTAAACTGAAACTCCCCCACCTTCCATCCCTTTCATACAAATTTCTGACTCTATCTTCAGAGTAGCTCTTGCAGCTTGAAAGAACACTGGATGCTTTGTGATTGGTCCACTCATTTCACCTGTCATCCCAAGGGGGGTCAAGAAATTACTCTTCTCCCTGGTCTGAAATGTCTCCCTCTTTTTCCAAGGCAGACTGGTTCTCATGCTCCCCTTGGAAGCTTCTAGGTAACCTTGAAACTGACAAGTCATCTGCCCACATCTGTCCCTCTGCCTCCTCCTCAGAACTGGATATATCTCTCTGAACATGCCGTAACATGCAAGAGCTGGGGCCCCTCTTCATGATCACCATGCATGGTTGGGATTAGTTTAACAACGGGAAGAGTGATGGTTAGCTGCAGCTTGCATCCCTGTGGCTTGGCACAGGGCAAGGGGCCAGCTTCTGGGTAGCCTGATTGTTGGCCCATTCCCAGCCTCAGCCTGCATACTGGGGTGGCACTCCACCCACCAGAGACGTGCTTCTGCACCCAGTACAATGTTGAGGGGACCCTGAGCGAGAGGGTATTGAGGCTAGTAAATGCAAATAGTATATGAATGTCTGGCTTCCCGACAGATTCCGTCAGGAGTGGAGGAATGCATTACTACTTCTTCCAAGTACTTCAACTTAGCATAATGTAAGAGAAGCTTAGAATGATGCAGTTATTTCCTCTGATAACAATTGACTCACCTCAGTCCCTTTCTCTTCCAATTAAACTGTGTTTGCGTATTAAAAGGCAAAGCTGAGAGATTCAAGAGGTAAAAGGCTTTCCTTTAGAAAAGGATTATTTTTATATAAAAATGGAAGTCTTTATAAATATTATGACAATTAAGTATAAAACAGATGCTAACTATTTATACATCAGGTAACTTCTGCAATATTGAAATCAGTTGGATATGGGGAAGACCGATGTTTAGAGTGTGCTACACTCAGTAATTAATCTATCTGGAATCAATAAATTCACTGTATGTTTCACTATACTGTAGCGTGTAGTGTGTGTTTCACTATACTGTATACTGTATTACTATAAATGTGTATCAGTGGGCTGCAATCAGGATGAACCTTGCAAAAGAGGCTTCTGTTCAGGCAAGGACTCCACACACACAAGATTCTTCCACCTGATTTTGAGGGATCTCCCCGCAAGCACATCACAGCTCAGGCTATTCATCAGGGTCTTTTGATTCTCTGTGTAGTATTTTTAGGAGTTTGGAGGAGTTGTGAGATGTCCACTATTACCAGCTTAAATCAGGATATAATGTTGTAATGTTATTTCCCATTATGTATAATCTCATGATGACTACCTGCAGTACAAACCTATGCATGTCCTCTTGTAAGTAAGTTTGTATTCAGTGCTATTTGCTCGAAGAAAGCATACGTAAGATTGCAACTTTCGGCTGCAATTCCATACCCATTTATCTGGGACTAAGTTTCATTGAAAGCAATAGGACTTACAAGGAGGTTCATAGGTATCATGGAACAGTTTAGTTATGAGCTGCCAAAAATATTATCTTCTGATGAACTTTGATAATGTTATCAATAGTGAGATACTATTTCAATTGAGTCATTAGAAAAATGGCTTGATTGTGGGCATGAGGATCAGTCCGCAATTTGTTTTGCCATTTTCTTGCATAACACTGGTGCTTTCAGGCCTCTTGCGTGCAGCGTAATGATTATTGTTCACTTAGGCATCACGCTTAGTCATAGTTAGCTGCAAAGGAGTTGCAAAACTACTGTCTGTAACCTCAGTGCCCACCTTTGGTATTTGACAGTTCCAGACAGAAGATTATAGAGGGAAGTTCAGCTAGGCAGAGCAGATGGCCCTTTTCATTGTCACACGTTGTCAGAGTTCTATTTAGCATGAGTCAGGCACCAGCCTATCCAGGGGGATGCTCTCTCCCGTTGACCTTTCCATCTTAACAGACAGAGTGTAACAATTGGATCAAAAGACTGACCTGACCCAATGAGATATACTTTGACAACAAGGTTATGTGTTCGTCTGTTACCCAAAGAACTTCAGCAAAAATGCGACCAACATCCAGACAGGACAAAGGAGGAATCCATGGTTTTCCATCAAGGATCTCTTCTTCTGAGTGAACCATGGGGAACAGATGATGGCATTTCATAGTCAACAGTTTGCTCTTGGTATTAAGTTTTAAATCAAGTTGGTTTATATAAATTAACAGGCGTATGATTACCAAGGGGCTAGAAAGAGAGGCAGTATTCAGGGGGAGAGATCCTAACAGAGAGTTACAAGCTAGTTTTGGCTTATATGGAAAACAGCATTTCAGCTATGTTTGTGGGAGAAGGGACATCATGCCCAGCAGCCAAATCCAACTCTCCTGGGTTTACAGTCAGTATTTAAGCAGTCTTCACTGGGGTTTATGGAGGTTAATATTAGCATTATTACATTTATATTGCACTTTTCATCCTGTTGCAGGGAACCCAAGTCGGCATATGTGACCCTTCTGTGTGGTAAGTTAGTCTGTGAGTTGGTGACTGGCCTATGGCCACCCATCATGGCTGAGCAAAGGCTTGAACCTGGATCTCCTGGATCCCAGGCCAAGGTGCTAATTACTGTCTCTCCCATGTTTAGAGTCCCCTATCTTAGAGTTTTCTCACAACACAAAGGTGTTGAACCTCATGCAGGCAAGCCAAATCTGTACCAATTCAGTCCTTTGGGATTTCCCCAGACATCTCCTTCATTTCACTGACCCCACATCCTTTCCTCTGACCATCCATCATTTGGTAGCTTCCTGGGTTTTAGATAATTTATTTCCATTCCTAAAGGTTGAAATGCCTTTCCTAAAACTTTGCTGCTGGCAGTAAGAGTTTTAAGTTCCAATTAAAAGTCTCTCTCTCTCTCTCTCTCTCTCTCTCTCTCTCTCTCTCTCTCTCTCTGTGTGTGTGTGTGTGTGTGTGTGTACATGTGCATGCATTTTTGCTCCACCCTTTTTGATTTTTGGTTTTGGCCCTGCCCACTGCTGGAACATGGTGGCTCTCAAGAGCTTCTGCAAAACTGAATTCAGGCCTTGGACTGAAATCTTCTCCTAACCCGAGTTATATCCTCTGTATCAAAAAATGCAGTTAGGACAGGTCAGAGTATCTGCATGCACAAAATATCAGAAGGCTCTGTAGACTTATTCTCTCCCCAGGATCAATATCTGGCAACCCAATTAAGGGTGAGCTGCCTAGAGAGATTCACTAGGCCTTTAGACATGTTCCATATTGTACTAGAAGTTCTCCACAGCGACTGGGGATGGAGAAGATAGACAAAGCATAATCCAAGGAATCAAATAGCTTTTTTAAATACTTCAAATGGACATTGAAACATGTTGCCTGTTCTCTTGATGAGTTTCTTTCCTTGAATCACAGTACTGCAGTAGGAAGGGGCCTAGAAGGCCATCAGGTCCAATCCCCTGCTTAGTGCAGGACTCAAGTCTTCCAGCCAAGTCCTCCACCAGGCCCGATCATGTTTACTTTCCAAGATTTGGCAGGGTCAGGCACTCCAGGAACTTCCTTATGCATTTCAAACGTTTATTTAAATTACAGTTATCTGGACTGAGGGATCCTCTCTTGCTGTGTTTCAAGGCCTTGTTTCCTATGTGATCAACCAGAACATGGTGAAGGAATTTCATATTCTGCAAATCTTCCTCCCTCAAAAGAGATGAAGAAAAATTACACAAATCAGGGATTGCTTGTTTGAGCATCTGTGCGGGGCACTTCGGATATCATGCCACTCTCCTGTCACTTTCATTGGATCATTAAACCAAAACACGTATGGACTCAGGCCAGGTCTCTAGTACATATAGAACATCTGAAAGCAGTGCTCCAAGTGGGACAGAATGAAGCAGCAATCATGTCATCATTTCCTTTCAGGTGGACCTAAACCAGTCCACTTCTTTCCAGTGAATGCAATTGAGTCTAGCCTAATGATCCCAATTTTGAGCACTGCCTGAAGGGAACTCTACCTGCTTGGTATCTACAGTGCAACCATCTGCTTCTTGGCTTCATGGTCTCATCTCAGTCCAGCTGATGGTGGCAATGTGAGCTAATGAGTCAGAATATGCTTGTCATATTCTGAAGCAGGATTAATGGCTTGGATTAAGCAGCTGAACATCTTTCTACTTCCCTACAGTGAGTCACAATTGCCATCAGGCCAACAGCTGAGTAGCAAACAGCTTTGCCCCCTCTTTTCCTTTATCATCTGCTTCTCATCTGAAACCATGTGTGCCATCCCAGATACCCATAGCAGCCAACTAGGATAATTTCATACTGCTGTTTTCAGCCAGGTAGGGGGTGTGGTGCTGAAGAATAAAACATTCTTTTCTGATGACCAAATAACATGGGTTTGTTACTTAGTCTTCTATCAGAAAGACATAAGAGGGTTGAAGATTATAAAGTAAACCTCTGTCAAGAAGGTCAGAATTGTAAAGATAAGCCTGGGAGCTGATGTTTCAACACCAAACGTCCTAAGGGGTAATGTGGATCAAGATAACCATGTATAGAAAGTAGCTGAATGTTTCCTGCTGATTATGTTTTCCCTTTGCTGATAGATGTGTCCTGCTTTTACTGAGTAATGTTTCATGCTATGGCATTTTCTGCTACTAATCATTAGAAAAAGCTGAACATATATATTGGCTGTGCATGATGACTGTAGCAGCTGGTCCCAACTGGAGATGGGCGCACTCTGTATTGCTAGTGTACACCTACAATAAAGAGTAGGGTTTGTTTGCTTGCTTGTTTTAATTAGATGACTTTGCTGGTGTTGCCTGTCTCTCTGATGGTCAGACAATGAACTAGGGGAAGGTTTTGTTTATTTTTTTCCTTAAACAGTGCTAAGGCCGCTGCCCAGGTCCCACCCTTCTTTTTCTTCTGGCCGCTGGTGGCAACTGAAAAGTATTGATGGCAAGAGTGCTACAACTGCAGCAACCACAATTCTTTCTGAATTATTTCATGTTCTATTTCCTAAACATACACTCATGATGATATTGCACAATGGGCTGCTTTTACCATGCAGAAAACTATTGGCTTATTGTTGGCTGAAAGAATTGTACTTTTGGCTCTAGCCCTTTGGTTCTGCCTACCATGGTAATATGGTGCCTGTGAGTTTTTCTGAAAAGCAGTTCAGCCTTTGGACTAAAAGCCTTGCTGTGCTCCCTCTCAGGTGCACTGCGTTTCAACCTTTTAGAATGAGGAAAACTGCACAGAACCCAGGAAACCACCAAAAGGTTGGTGGCTGAGGGGAAGGCAATAGGGTCAGGGGAAGGGGAGCGGGCAATCTGGGGAAACTCAGAGACACCCAGATTAGAACTCGGGTAGGCTGTATTTGGTCTCCAGGTATGTGATTCTATACCCTGGTTTATAAAAACCAGAAATAAGGAGCCAAAGTTTGGCATGCAAGAAGAATTAGAGGGAATACTGAATGGCAGGGAAAGAGCATTGGCAAAGCACTGAATAGCAGTGCAGCCTCTCAAGAAAGAGGAAAGCCTCTGTGTTCAGGGAAAACAAAATGATGGAGATTACTAATGGCCTTTGCTGCCCCTTTGCAGCCTCAAGCTACTTATTTTCTACACTGTCCCCACAAATTGTTCTAACCCTAACCCTAGGTCTATTTAATGAAGAGGGAAATTTCTTTTGAAATTTACCCTTCATTAGTGTCTGTATTCTATTCCTTTGGATGAAAAGAAGTGAAGTTAACTTCTCCCCCACCCCGTATACACACACGCTCCAGTTATTTTCCCTCAAAAATAACAGGTTTACTGCATAACAACTCTGACTATAGAAACACTGATGTTCAGTTTGATTGAAATGTGTACACTTCTGAGACAGATTCATGACAGTTACCTTTCAAGATTCTTTACTTAGTGATGAGCTTGTGACTTTCACACAAGGTTTAAATGTGTTCTTGTCCCTGTTTGCTTAGACTTGTGTTTCTAACACGTCCTCAACCTTGGCTTGTTAATATCTCAACACTTGCTGAGCAGGATCTTGCTTCCAGCCAGATTTGGAAGAATTGAGCTCTCCTTTGCCAGGATGGTGTCATGTCACAAGTTTAGACCCTGCAAGCACTATCCCTTCAGCTATCAACAGTTTTTTGAAAAACCAGCTAGCTATGTCTGGGAGCCCAGTGCTGCTTTCTCTCTGGCATCTTACAAGGATGGTGGAACACTGTAAAAGAAGAAGGGAAGCCAGAGAGTCCGATGTGGTCTTGATTCTATTCTTAGCTGCGCATCAGCAAATGGCTAAACTTAGACACCATTTATCACAGTTTTATGGCCCTCTTAAAATTGCCTGAAAGATATAGTTTCCATAGCTGAGGTGATGGAGTTTATTGTTCTCATATGATAGCATAACCTTTGTTTAACTCCACGTTAATGGAACTTACAGTACCTTGGAAAAAATAAATATGGCAAAGGAGCAGAGGGAGGAGGGAGAAATACTACATTTAGATAGCTTACTCATAGAAGAATTTGGCTTATATTCAGAGTTTTGAGGACGCAACTGATGTATAAAAGGTGATTGGAACCATAAACCTAGAGAATAGGCCAGTAGCCTTGGGTTATACGTACCGGTCTCTCTGTAGCTCTGCAGAGTGGTCAGTCTGACTAGGGTTGGAAGAGAAACATGCTAATATGAGCTTGCTTGATTTTTCACTTCTGAAGAAACTCAGCCTTCATTCAAATTTCTCAGAATTTGGCAGTTCTCCAGTCGGAAAGGATGTCTAAAATCTTGGTGAAAAGTACCACAAAGGAGTTGAAAATAATGTTAAACAATGTGTAATATTGGTAAAATTGTTTGCCAAATGTGTATATTGTACAAACTTTTGTAGAAAATGCATGTATTAGGAGAAAGATACAAAAATGGGTGTAAATTTGCTCACAAGCTTAAAGAAAAATTCTAGACAAACCAAATCTAAGAGAGGAAAACTGAAAACTGAAAGAAAATAAAATTTACAGATTCATCAATCCCTAATCCCAGAGAGGAGGAGAAACCTGAGAAACATGGGGATTCTGGGGTTTGCGTATTTTGCCTTTGGCCCCATCTGCCACTGCAATGCACCAAGATATTTCATAAAACTGACTTGAATGCTCATGTTGAAATAGGTTTGCTACACTGAGCAGCAGCAGTTTCTAGAGAACAGTGGGTTTCAGATGCAGGTCTTCCACATGATCTGCTGCATAAGTCTGTTAACTAGAGGTGTCCAGGACCGGACCTGGGGCCAGCTTCCTTCAAGGCAAATACTCTGCCATTAAGGACCCTCCCCAAAGAAAACCAAGTACAGAAACAGGAAGGGGAACACTGCTCAGAGGTCATCAGTAGAAGGGCACAAACCATAGAAACTGGTGGTGTAGGAACACTGGGCAGTGCGTCCATGCTGTACTTTCGTCTAACCTTTACAGGATCTATCCATGGTGCTGAACACTGTACCCCACTAGCTTCAGCATTCCGGATAGCTCGATAAAAGTTCAGATGACAATCTGGAGTGCATACGCTGCCCCACTGCTATTGGAGCCACCAGTTGGTGGTGGGACTCACACATTACATTCTGTTCAGATATTCTGAGGGCAGATGACTTGGCAGTTTCACCTAGGAATGTATGAGAAACCATCTTGACAGAAGGAATCTGTCAGACACACTGGGCTCAGTTCTGTGGACTTTGCAGCAGTCCTGTGTCTGAGTTCCTGGAAAGCACAGTGAGTGTTTGTGGGACACTCATCAGGAACTGAGGCCCACATTCTTTCCTGAATCAGAATTCCCCAGCGGCATGATTTCATGACTCTCTCCTTGTCTTAAACCACAGTGAGGTATTATGGCAATCACAGGGCAGCAACACCCAGGTTGCCTTTGCCTTCCTCTCCCTGCAGTGTGTGGTTGGAGAAGTGCATGACATTAGGATTAAAGTTGTGCACGCACATGTTCACATGTGTTCGTGCAAAAAGAATACACATACTGCTGTGTTGGGCTGTCTTTCCACTTTTCCCATCAAATGCTGTGAATATAATACACATCTGGAAATGACTTCTGTAGGGATTGCTCTCTTTTTAGGGTAAGTCTGCATAACAAAGAAAGCAGAGCTTATTATTTTATTCACCACCATTACCACCCCCTGCCAGAATCTCTAATGCTCACATCTTCTGCCTTTGCTGTACTGCTGTGAGCAAAGCTGCTGTTCACACTAAAACAGCCAGGATTACCAGGAACGTTTTAAACATACCATCTGGAGATGGCATAATTAGGTTAGATTCATTCAAGTGAAAGCAGAATCCTGCTCAAACATGCAAAGACATTCTCCATGCAGAGTTTGAAGTCAACTGCATAGAGGAGCCTGGAGGCAAGGCATCCAAAATGAGCTAGAGCTGGCTTTATGAAACCGGTTCTCACAAAGAGGCAGGCATTAACACTGGGAAGAATCCAGTGGTATCCCTGCACTAGCACTACTGAGGGTGAAGTGGCCAAAGTCAATATTTGTACATCCTCAATAACACTTGTTATAGAACAGGTTTCCTATTGCAGGTGCAATGTCAGCAATGCACACATATGGCCACCCTAGTGTCCTTCCAAGAGTTTCTCAATTCCAGCCCTTCCATTTGCCATTCAGCCAGATAAAACTGAAAACTCTCCCTTCTAACAATGGCCAACGTTACCTGATGACACTCCCTCCTTCACAGGGCAGTTGCTTTCAGTTTCATTAGCTTCCCCTCCATATAAACAAAAATCCTAGACAAGAAATGTTTATTCCCCATACTTCTTTCCAATTAAATACCATTTAAGATCCACACTAGATGTGTTGCTAAACTCATTATTAAACAGAATTAATACTGGACATATAGGGGGAACCATCATGAGACTACAACATATGAGCGAGAGAGGTTTAATCTCCTTTCCTCTCCCCGAACTGTTTTGGAGCTAGTAGTAACTAGAAGGTGCAATTTTCATGGATCCACAGCAGGGAATTAAGCTTCTCTCCCTGCACACAGTGATTGTGGTAAAAATGATTTTCCTGTGCCTGTTATTTAATGAATAGTGATGCATGTCTAATTTGGTCCTAAAATGCTATAAACAATAATACAGTAACAGAAAGAAACACATAATTGCTGCAGTCCATCAAGACTGATGCGTTTCTGAGTTTTGACCATCTGCATCTAGCAGACTCTCAAGATTCCATGCACAGTTCCAGAAACTGTCTCTGGAATCACAGGCAGTGGGATCAAGCACTCAACTCCCATCCTCTCAGACTGCTGCTTTTCACTTTCAAAGCTAATAGTGTCATCCACAGCAGAATAATATTGACCCACCTACTCCAGTTTAGGAAATTTCTCCCTTCCCAAAATGCAGCTGACTTTTTTTGCAGGGAGGGGGAACAAACTATTTCAGGCATTGCTGCATTCCCTCAAAAAAAGACTGAAAAGAAATGTTAATATAACTCAAACACTCCACCATGCAATGTGAGGGAAGATTCCTCTACATACTTGTGAGCACTCAAACCTTAATCCTCTAATCTTTAAAGAATGTATTTACGGTCTTGAGATGCTCATTTTCATTCTAGCTATTTATATACTTCCTCTTCAAGGTAGGACATCCCTACTAGGGAATACACCCTCATGAGCCAAAGGCATGTTTTGAAAATGAAAACTATGTGTGGGGAAAGCAGTGGAGGAGGTGATTTGTAATGGAGAAGTGGATGTTGGAGAAAGAACTGAGCATACCTTCCTGCAGCTTCACCCCTCTAAGCACAAGGCTTTCCTTAAGAAGAATAAACACTAGAATTTTGCTACACACATATGTGAGTAATATGTAGCTCTTCCAGCTATGTGGAAATTAAAAAGTGACCAAAACTGTGTACTTCTCCAATAGACTAAACTGTGAAAATACACATTTTGGGAGATTTGCATATTTTGGGTTTGTGCATTTTGGGGAATTTACTATTCTGCTTATAAATGGATTTGTGCAAAATCTGATTTGTTTATGAGATGATAGAACACAATTTGTCTGGCAATTCCAAAGATATAAATAAAATGGATTTCATAATGTCCACACATCACTATCTGCAATGAAGACCCTATCCCTTGTGTATGCATAATGTACTTCATCCACTGATTAAACTTGGAAAAGCATCTCCTCCAGAGTTCTTGATGCAGCAGTGGGATAATCAGGTGGAGGTGTTCCTTCAGGTCGGGCTCAGTTCTTGCATGTGGCAATTTCCCTAACACAGCATGGAGCACAACCTTTCTCCCATTCAGAAAAGGCTCCTATGGCCTGAAGAGGTGCAGTTCACCACCCACCTCCACATTCTACCACATCCTTCTGCTGTGAGTATTGGCCATGCTGCTGAATCACGCCAGTACAGTGACAGGAGACTTCAACCATCCCATGCAAGGACATATTGGCAGCCCTTCCAGTGACACTTAGGTACCTTGTGTATCCATATTATTCAGAGCAAACCTTATGCCTTCTTAAATCCTGTAAGAGCAAGTAATGTCCCAAACATATTGCTCATCTCTGTCAGCAATACCAGTTTTTACGTTCCCTGTTAATACACATTTATATTTGTAGCCGAATGTTGTTCCTCCTGGTTGAAACCTCCCCACAACATGCACATCCTATTGAATGACTTGAGGCTGTCTCTGGGCTCAGCTCCTTATTTAGAGAGAAGTCTTTGTTTTCAATGGAGCAATTAGGATTCTGGAAAGGCAACAGAAACATTCAGCAGAGAAGGAGACAAAACACCAAAATCATCCAAGTGGGCTAAAAGATAGGGAGCCGCACTTGAGGCTAGTTGGCCAATTTCCCTTACGACAGCTCCAAGAATGCTGCTTAATACCAAATTCATCCGAGCTCATTTTATGCTCCATCAGCATGGCGGTTTATCCAGCTGCCTTGCTATAAACCCATATAATGCCTTCACCTGACTGTGAAAACCAGTGCAGTGATGTTCAAAAGTATCTTGAGAAAGGGGGCTTAGCATGCTGAATATGAAAACAGTATGGGGGCATAATAAATAACAATGAAACCAGTTGCTGGTATTTGCTCTTGAGCTGGTTTTCAGAAAGAGAAGGAAAAATGAGAAGAGAGTCACCTACCCCTTCTCCTCTGCCTAGTAGTTGTTTCAAAAATCACATCAGCTTCTCAGTTTGGCTTTCTAAATTGCTGCATGGGTTTTAAGAATATTTTAAGGTTTCACCATGCCTTTGTTTGTGAATTTTCTATTTGAACTTTCATTTTGTATACAGCCTCGGGTGCAGTCCTGTACTCTGCATCCTCAAGCATGTCAGCCTCCGAATTTAGAGGCTTACTTGCATCCTATGCCCAGAATGGGCCAGTGGCAGTAACTGCCACCATGACTATACCTTGCACTTGGTGGTTTATTTACATGGGTGTATTTTGCTGTGTAGATAAAGCACCAGAGAGGGGGCAGGAGGAGGGCTGGGGCACCAGCAGGAAAACAAGTAAGCCCTTGGCTCCAGCCTTCTCTCTTCCCCATCTTTCAGATTCCCCAACTTTTTTTTTTTTTTTTTTTTTTTTGGAGGGTTGGGGGAAGCTGGCATTACTCTTTCCATGCCAGCAGCAAGGCGGGTGGGGCAGGGGGTCAGCCAAATCATCCTATGGCTTTCCAGACAGTGCTAGGGGGCCATCAGCTGCACCCTAGATTGTTCTTTTCCCCCACCCAAAAATAAGATCTAGAATTAAAAACAAACAAGTAAACACCATTTTTCTTCAACAGACTCCAAGATCACTAACAATAAAAATAATTCAACTAAACAGTGCAAACATATTTTACAAATAAAAATTCCTTCAGAAATATAGCAGTGGAAAAGAGTAACAGTGACAATGGTCAGATGCTAAAGGAGGTCACACTCCATTGCAGTGGAAAGGAACAAAGATCACAGTTATGAATTTCCATCAAGGGCCTGCTGGGGAAAAAAACAGGTGATACAAATGTTTCGTTCCTCAAACCCACCAAACATATTGAGCCGGTGATGTGACATGGAACACTCAGGTCTCAGTTGGAGCACACAGATGATGGAGTGATGACATTGGTCATTAAGTTACCCAGCTCATAATTTGTTAAAGGTAAAAGCTTCTTATTCTGGAGTTATTACATTAGCGTAGTTTCTACACCACAGCTACTTATGATTGGACTTATGACTGTTACATTCTTGCTACTTTGGTCTAGTTCCAATATAAGTAGACCACAAAGGGAAGAGTGGAGAAAGATTAGAAAAGAAAGCATTTCATAAAATGGATTCTGGAGTACATTTCTCAAGGAGGTGTTTCCTGGACCAATTTCATCACAAATGTGAATTAGTTATTTTGCTTTGCAGAGTTTAAACTTTAAAAGAAAGCAAAGTATGTTAACTTTCATAAAAAGTTATCATAGGTGTTTTGTTTGCACAAGATTTAAAAAATGGAGGAGCTGCAATATTTGACTGAAATAGCTACAGTAATTCCAAACGTTAACTGTCTTCCTTCAAAGAGATGAAAGATAAAAAGAAAAAATCAGGTTGTCAACAAAACGGAACTGACAACTGCAATTAATAACCCATCATTTGCAATTTCAGGGAAATTAGCTTTAATATCATTAATGCACACATTGAACAAAAATGGAACAAGAATGAATTTTCAACTAGCAATTTTGGAGATGGAACAGACTACATCAATAGTTCTATGTGGATCTGACAAAAAGAGGATAAAAAGAGGGAACTTGGGGACATGGCACAGCACCCCAGGCATGTTCAATCCGAACATATCCACGTTGTTTCAGAGGTTGTGAAGACAGACTGTAACAATGTCTGTCCTTCATGCAATTGGGAGGTTTCTGTAATGAGCTGTGATTATTCAATGAAGATCAATTTACAGGTTACATCATTTTTGCAAAGGTCTCTTTTATTTAGATTTAGATTAGTGTGCAATTTCAGGAGGGACAGAGGCCACTTTTGGTCTGTATATACCTGTTTACCCTGCCCTGCCATGATACAGAAAAGTATTTAACTTTAAAAAATGTAATCCAGGGTGGCTATGGGGTGCCAGGAGGGTCAAAAGCAACTTGTTTGTAACATGGAGGCTTTCAATAGTGCTCCAACTTAGGCTGGCCACCTATAAATTTGTTCTTTTGGTGCTAAAGGAATAAGCAAGTGTCAGTGTAGTGAAGCAGTTACACTGTCCAGCTGGGACTCAGGAAAACTTGGTTCTATTTCTTACTTGGCCCTAAGAATGACTTCAAGGCAGTCAAGGATTCTCAACCTAACCTATCTCAGAGGGGGAAAGGAGGAGGCTTATGTAAGCTGTTCTGGGTTCCTTGGAGATAAAAGACAGGGAATACTACTGCTTCTACTACCACTTTTACTACTACTTCTAATTATAAACATATTTGTATAGAAAAATACTAAATGGGGAAATGTGGAACAAGGGCTGGGTGCCAGGATCTGAACCATAATACAGCTTCTCCAGGTGATGTTTTATGAGAAGCAACCTGGTTCATTATGCAAGGGCCTGCAGGATCAGAAGCGGGCCTGCAGGTGCTTGCAAAGGTCAGCCCCGTGTGATCATGTAGTGGACTGGGAGCTCTGGAAGGCCATATAAAAGGCCTCCCTGTACTGCTTTGTCACAGCTCCATGGGCCTTCATGGCAGCTGCTTTGAGTTTCTGCTTCTAGTCTTGGCTTGTCTCCAGCTGCAGCTTTACTCCTACCTGCTCCAGCTTTGCCAGGTACACAATGCTTCCCTACCTCTCTGGTCCTACTAAGTCCTGCTGGGTACTTGATCCTTGGTGTTCCCTGACCTCACCTTAGCTGCTGGTTCTGTCATGCTTTGTCTCTTTCTGACCTTGCTTTGCTTTGCCTCTGCTCCTTCCATGCCTTGTCAAATTTTGAAAATAGATAGATGAAAGAGCAGAGTAAGTTTTAATTGTGGACAACCTGTCAAAGTCACCTAATTCTAGGAAAATAGAATGTGCTCATCCAATTTTCCATACATTTTGATCATGGTTACTAACATAGATTTTTAGGATGGGTGGTGGTGAGATGCATGTTTGCTTCTATATATTAGTGTGATTCAGTACACTGTGACTCCGTTTCCTCAGACATACACTGGTAATTTCTATATATTCCAACTTAGTAAATCAAGTCTTTGGAAACAGGGATGGGCAGAGGAGAAAAAAATCAAAATTGAGATGTGCATCATCTTCAGACAGTTTGAAGCCCAAGCAGAAGAAATGGCTTCAGTTCCATTGGGTCCCAGGTGGGCTATCCCCTGAAACCAACAGACGGGAAGCTGTTCCATAATGAGGCTTTGTTTACTGATGCACGTTTCAGTTACAGCACATACCCACAAGTGTTATGCCTCCAAACCCTGCAGGGAGAGCAGGGAGAAAATAGAGTTTCTTTTGGGGTTCTGATATTTTGTTTTGTATCGGATCAACCTTCCAATAATAAGACATATTTTACCTGGAAGGGTGGGTCTGCAAATATTTTTTGAAAACTGTGCAGTTTTCTTGCCTAGTGTTTCCTTCGGATATACAGATTTTATTCAATGGAAATTTTAGAGTCAAAAATTCCTCCTAGTGAGCTGCTATGTCTGCAAATATGATCCACCTCTGATTAGCAGTAAAATGTTATAGCTTTTTGTGCTTCTCATGACAGTGACAGCTATGAAGCCTTCAATATTTGAATTTTTACATGGGTTCAGTACCCAAGTTTTAGTGGATGACCTCCTATCAGTCCAAGCAGAACCAGGCCATTTTCCAAAGTGCCAAATTAGGGTCTAATCTAATGAATGCTCAGGAGAAATCAAATGCAAAACCAAGTAGGTGTTGTGGCATCAATTATCATAAGGCTACTTCCTTCTTTCTTGTCTGTTGAACAGCTACTTTCTAATATTTCATGTGGCTAAAATCTCCACCTGTAATCTCCATTATTTTGTTACCTGAAACATCCTCTCAGAGATAATGAAGGCAACAGCAGGATTAGTTTAGGTGCCCAGTGTAGCTGCTTCTTTTCAATCGCAAGATAACTGCAAAACTAGCTTGTGACCTGGGACAGGCAACTGCAGTTCAGCATATCCACCAACATTGTACCACAGGTTTGCTGCTCAAGCTACCTTTTGATGTGCTTCTTCCACTGTGGGATTCCAACCTGAACAGTAGCATGGAGCTTGCTTATTTCTGAACATAATTCACTATTACGGTGGGATATAATTCATTCTTTCTCCTGTGATTCTTGAGAAACAGATATAGTGCAGAAAGTTCAGAACTAAAGGGCAACCACTTCTTTCCTTCTAGGCAATTAAAGTATGCTATTGCATCCTTCCCAAAATCAGTGTCATCCATGCTCCCAAAATCAGTGATTTTCTTCATAGCTTAGACTTATGGCAATGAGGAAGAAGTCTATTCCCCACTGAAACATCAGTACAGAAATTTACTGTTCTAGCTAATATGAGAGGTATTACTTCTATTTGAAAAGTTTTTGTGTAATTAAAAACTAAAAACTTGTCATGATGACTCCAAATGTTGCAATTAGTTGTCTCATCAGACAAAATTCATGTGTGGATTATGCCTGCCTTAGCAGTGAACTTAAGTTGCTGTTTTACAAATCTGTTATTCTTTTCAGGATAGACAGTGCACATCAGAGCATGTGCAGCCTGCATCTAAACTACAGCATTTCTGTGCATGTGCTGAGTTAAATCTATCCCTTCATCAGGTAGGCCACATGGAGGCAAGTCAGGGATGCATCATGTGGTGAGCATGCTGTCATCACCCATTATGTGGTATAAGCTGCAGCTCCCAAGGTGCAAATTGAAGTCGTGCAGGTGCAAAAACTGAGATTTTGAATTGAAAGGAAACACTTGTCCAAGGCTACATGGATAAATTTCTTAATCTCTGAGATAGGGGCAACATTAGCTCTTCTCCAGTCATTTGGCACTTCCCATGTCCTCCATGATATCTCAAAGATAATAGACAGTGGTTCTGAGAATTCTTCTGTCAGTTACTTCATGACTGTAGGATGGAGTTCATCAGGCCCTGGAGATTTGAACTCATTCAACCAAATTAGGTGATCCTTGACTATTTGCCTATCAGTCATGAGTTGCCATCCTGCTCCTTCAGTCTGTACTTCCCCTTCATCAGGAAGGTCCTAGATCTTCTACTGGGAGAAGTCTGAGCCAAAGTAGAGATTGAGAACTTCTGCCTTTTTCTTTTGTCATGTGTTATCATTTGGCCATCCACATTGAGTAATGGAACCCCCATTTCTTTCCTCTGTCTTTTACTTACCTGAAGAAGGTTTTTTTTGTTGCTTTCAGCATCCCTCACTAACCTCAATTCATTCCTAGTTTTAGTCTTCCTGATGCCTTCCTGCAATTCTGTGCTACCTGCCTGTATTTTTCTTTTGTAGCCTCTCCTTCTTTACACTTTCTATACATATCCTTTTTCGTTTTCAGATCATCTCTAAACTTTTTGCACAGCCAAACAGGCTTCCTCTGTTGTCTACTACTCTTTTTCCTTGTTGGAATTGTTTTAGAATTTCCTTTTTAAAAAACCCTCACCCATCTTGGACTCCTTTTCTCATTAGAGTCATTTGCCATGGGACTTTGCTCATCATTGTTCTGCATTTATTAAAATGGGATTTTCTAAAATCCAGGTTACATGGTTGACTACTTTTGGCTTTCGCTTCCTTTAGGCTCAAGAATTCTAGTTTGCCACAATTGCTTTCCCCCAGAGTTCCCAGACCTGCCATTTGTCCACTAGGTATTCGCTGTCGGTTAGTATCAAGTCAAGGATAGCTGTTCCTCTTGTTCCTTCCTTCAGTTTCTGGTGGAAGAAGTTATCAGCAACATATGTCAGGAATCTCTTGGTGGGGCCAAGCTTGGGAGAATTGTCTCCCAATGGGAAATTGAAGTCCCCTATACTTTATTTATTTATTTAAAACATTTCTATGCTGCCCCATCACAACAAAGCCTCAGGGCAGCTCACAACACATAAATAAATACGGAAGTAATAAAATAAATAAATACTAAATTATACAATAAATAACTTATGACATCGTACCTCCTTGAAGCACTGGCAATTTGCTTTTCAAAATTTTCATCCTCGTCCTCTCCTTCACTGCATGGTTGGTAACATTCTCCAATCACTGTGTTCCTTTTATTCCTTGCTCCATTTATATTAATCCAGATGCACTCAAAAAGGCTATTAAGGTCATCCTCCTGTATTTCTATGCAGAGATATGTACCTTTAACATATGGTGTTACTCTGCCTTCCCTTCTGTTCCTTTTGTTCTTCTTGAAAAAGTTATATCCTTCAATTGTTGAATTCCAGGCATGGGAGTCATCCTACCAAGTTTCAGTTATACCTATTCACCCTCCTGTATTAAGAGTTCAAGTTCATGCTATTTATTTCCCATACTCTGGGTAATAGTATAAAGAAATCAAAGACCACATGCTTTATACTCTAGCTTACTTCCTACATTTTTGGGAAGACTATATGGGCAGTATTACGATTGCTTTCTTTGTTGAGGTGCATAAACCTCTGTCTGTTGTTACACCCAGGTCTGCTTCTCCCTCCCCTGTAGGATTCAGTTTAAGGCCCTCTTGATAAACTTCTTCATGCTGTGCCCATACACATTCTCTCCCATCCTTGTGAGGTGCAACCTATCCCTTGTGAGCAGTCCATCTTCCAGGAAATATAGCCTGTGGTCCCAGAATCCAAATATCTCATATTGGCACCACCTTTATAGTCAGTAATTCATTTGGAGGATTTTTCTTTCCCTGTCTATTTCTTTTCCAAGAACTGGAAGGACTGAAGAGAAAACTGTCTGACTTTCTCCCCAAAACCTTTAAAGTCTGACTTGATTTCTTCAAAATTCTGCTTGGCAGTGTCATTATTTCCCACAGGTATAAGAATGAAGAGATGGGTATCAGTGGGCTGTATGAGCCTTGCCAGTCTTTCAGTTCTATCACTAATCTGTGCTCCATGGAGACAGCATATCTTATGAGCCCATGGGTCTTCCTGACATATACGCGTTTCCATTCCACACAACAGGAAGTCTCCCACAACTAGCACTCTCGTCTTCTTGTTTTCGCAAGCCTTGGTATCATTGCCACTATTTGCTTGACCTTTAGCTTCTTGTTCAGTGTTGCATGGGATGACATACAGTTCTTCCACAGCAGGCTGCCCTTCGGTCTCATCCTTGAGTAACTGAAGGAGGTTTGAGATGCTGAAAGTAACTGAAGGAGGTTTCTGCTGCTTCCACTGGTGCAGAATTAGTTCTTCTACGCCTGTCACCCTTTTACAGGGAGTGTCCTCATTTTCCTTTCCCTGAGGATTCTCTTCTTCTGCCTCAGCTTGCTGTTGCTCTTGTACTACACTTAACTGTTGCAGTTCCTTTGCTAAAAACTCTTTATTTTCTTTTATTATCCTGGGTGTGGACCCTTGCTGTTCCAGGGCTCTCACCTTTCTTCTAACAGGGCCATTATCTTGCATTTGTTGCACATGCAGGCCATCTTGACCTCATACAGGAAAACAGACTTTGCACAGACATAGAAGGTCACCACCACTGGGGAGTCTTCTGATTGATTGATTGATTGATTGATTGCATTTATACCCCATCCTATCACTCCAAGCACTCAGGATGACTTACAAGATATAAAAATACAATAAATATAAAACTACTATATAAAACTTTAATTATTAAAACAATATTAAACACATCACTATAGAAAATGCAACTGTGAAAAAGGGGGGAAAATAAAATAAAATCCTAAAACATCTAAAAACATTAATTGTTAAAATAATGATCAAATAAAAAGGTCTTTACCTGGTGCCAGAAAGAATATAACGTCAGTGCCACTGGAGAGCAGATTCTTGGTCCAGTCTCTCTCCTACCGTTTTGATTCTACTAAAGCTTAGCAATACAACCTTACCAGTAAATGGGAGCATGTTACAAGGAATAAAATGGGGAGGGGGGACTAAGGAGGGGAAAAGAATAAAAAATGTTGAGACCTCCCCCTTACCTCACCCACCAAACTCCACTTCTGTTTGCTCTCCCCGCTCACTCGCTGGAAGCTTGGCTGCTTGTATCCCAGAGTCCCTAGACCAGCTAGGGCAGCCTCCTCTGTTGTGTTCAGCTAGGATTTCTTGGCTCAATTCAGATTCCTTGTATTGTCATATATATAATGCTTTGGTATGTTGTATGAATTCCTGTATTGCCTCACAACAGGCCATTATGCCTGCAGATGTTGTCCTGTTCTGCCCCAGATCTGAGTCCTCTGCAGCACAGGTGGGGCCTGCATGTTTTAGATAAAGTTATAGGAGTCACCGTAGTTCAGTTACTTATACACAAGGCTCCTTCCACAAAACACACTGTATTTATTGGCCGCATCATTTCAGAAGTGGCTTCTATGCCTGCAAATTTTATCCAATTTTGTAAAGATAAAAAGGTTATAGCCATTTATTGATTTTCACATTATAGTCAATACAGAGACATCTGATGCTTCAGAAAATGAATCAAAAGGCTGTTCTGCTCCAGATCTAAATGGATGCAGGATGCCAGTCCAAAGCACCAAACCAAAGAAGCAGGCTACCTAAGGTGCCAAGGAGGGCTCCTGAAAGAGGGATATGCATGGATGGGCAAACAAGATCATCTAGATTTTCTGACCATTGTCACGCTGCTTATTTTGTGCCCAGCTCCTGTTTATGTTTGTGATCGCTGATTCTTTTTCATGAACAGGAAATTGCACATATCCAGCAATGACTGAAAGGGAGAGTTGAACAAATCCCTCTGAAATGAGTGCAAATTTCCCAAACAACACACATTTCTTCCCTAGACTAAAGCAAGGCTGATTCACTCTGCTGAGGGAATTTGTTCAAGTTAGGACATTTATACTAATCATCCTGGGACTCTAAGACAAGAAACTTGAGCATGTGTTCAAGACTTTACCAACATTTTCAACAGCCATTTACATTTTCAGGGTTTTGAACAGGGCGTCCTTATATACCAGGGTGAACAGACTTGCTCAACAGCTAAGAGCCACCTGCAGTAAATGTCAGATGTTTGAGAACCACAAGACATGAGCAAATGTTTATTTTTAAATTGCTTATTATTTATTATGACCAAACAGACATTGCTCCAATCAATCAGGTGGATAATCAAATGAAAAGTTTTTGTGATTTGTTTCATAGATCATTCATTTGCAATACATGGCCTTTTAGTACAGTTGAAAGCCAACTGGGAGCTGGTCATCATGGCCCCTTATAATGAAGATGTGAAAACTAACCTAAGCAATTAACCATTAAATGAATCTCCAGCTGTTTTGCCTAAGAGTGTAGATCGATTGAGACCATGGAGTTTAGTCCAAGGTATTCAGGCACATGTGTATCTTTCCTTTCTTGGTTTTGAATAAGGAAATGACCTCCAATCATCCCAGCTTTGGAAATGACAAAATACTTTTTAAAATCACACACTCGGGAAGAGAGTTGGTCAAGGGAGCCCACTGCCCCATGCCCCATACAGCTCCAGCTGGCATGTGCAAAGACACTCAGGAGCTGAGCATCAGTGTTCGTTAGCAGGAGTGGGTGGGGCATGCTGTGGAGAGGCTCAGGAAGAGAGGAGGCCAGGTTGGCAGCCTCACGGGAGCTTCTACCAGCATGCCCCTCCCTTGCCACTGCAGCACCTTAAGTATTGTTTATGGAGTTTCCTAAGGGGATGCAGGTGGCACAGTGGTTTGAACTGCTGTTCTGCTGGGCTGGTTGATCAAAAGGTTGCCGGTTCGAATCTGCACAACGGGGTGAGCTCCCGTTGCTCTGTCCCATCTTCTGCCAACCTTGCAGTTCGAAGGCATGCAAATGCAAGTAGATAAAAAGGTACCACTTCTGTGGGCAGGTAACAGCATTCCGTGCACTTTGGTGTTTAGTCATGCCGGCCACATGGCCACAGAGACTCTGCGGAAAACGCTGGCTCCCTCGGCTAGGAAACGGAGATAAGCACCGCCCCCTAGAGTCAGGCATGACTGGACTTAACGTCAAGGGGAAACCTTTACCTTTAATCTTTGTAGAGCTTGTTCGTTAGCAAGATGGCAAGTACTCACCTCAGCAGTTCTGGAGGACAGATCTACAAGACGTTTATGGCACAGAGGATTTGCCCTAGGGGTGCTGGAGTGGTTGGAACAATTGAACATGCAAACTTTTCTTGCTGGTTTTCTCAAGAAATACATCTTCACTTTATTTCTCCTCTGCTTAGAAGGTTGCAGGGCAGATCTGATGCTGAGGTTTCCTAGGAAGCTTCTTATAGGCACCAATGTGCAGTCAACAGTTCTTTGTGCAAGGTTTTTTGCAGCTGCTTGTAAGATTTTAAAGATATTGTATGTAATGTTTTAACATTTTAATAATGTTTATTTTAATCTATAACAGGTAATTTTAAATAATTTTAGACCATTTGTTTATTGTTATTTTGTTTAATTAGTAATTGGAATATTTCAATTTATGGTGAAACTTGTAAACTGTTTATGAATGAGCTGGTTGTTGACCATAATAAATATTTATACATGTTTGCCCTGCCCACTTCTGCTGACAAGTGCAAAAGAGCCTATCAGTTTGAATGGTGCAAGGCATGCTGGGGTGAGCTCTTGCAAGACCACCAGCTTGACTTGCTCTCTTCCTGAGCCTCAGATTGGAAGTTGCATCAGGCTTTTTTGGCTCCTCTGCAAGCGGCAAAATAAACTCAAAGAGCTGCATGCAGTTTGCAAGTCTCAGTTTGGCCACCCCTGTCATATAAGCTCTGAGAGTGTGTATTGGATCTAAAACATGAGTCAGTAAATGAATACTTATTCTGGGAAAGCCTTTGCTTCTGCTGGCTTCAGAAGGAAGCCTGCCCCTCACTGGGAGCCAGCAAAATTGGTCTGAAACAGCCTGTTTCTGCTTAGCTGCAGACTTTGTTCATATCCACTGCAAATCCCTGTTCTTTGTCAATTTTTAGAGAAGGTAAAACAAAAGGTACTCTTTTCGGAGATACATCAGTTGTCTTTCTGAAGCTCAAACTGCAAATTAAACCTCATGCAGGCTTCAATGTCAGTTCTGGTCACTTCACAGGGAAGCCCAGTTCACCTAAGGATCCACCAGGAATAATTCAAAGGTGGAGAGAGGGTGCAGTTTGGCTTTGTTTTAGGCCAGTTCTGATTCCATCCTTACCAAATGCCTCTGCCAGTTATCTTTATTAAACACTCCACTTTCCAACTGATGTATTTGCTGCATCTCTGTGTTAGTCAAAGCCAACAGTAGTGGCAATGGCTGTCTAGACTGTGGCCAATGTTAGATTAACTTGTCATGGAACAGCAGGATTTGCAAATATCAGCTTCATTGTCAACTGGGCAAATCAAACTATATTCCTATATTAAGGTTTTGTTGTATTTTGCTGTTTAGTGAACTTTCGAAGCAGGATGTTGTTATGAGGATTGACAGCGACAAGTGAGATAAGGCAGAGGAAATAGCAGAGAACTGCTGCTGCAGCTGGTGACTGATCCTTGAATGACTGAAACAAATGCTAAGCCAAAGTAAAAACTCCACACGGAAGAGCTCCATATGGTAGTGTCCATAGAACATCCATTCATAATGTGGACATCTGCCTATAATAACCCATGTATTAGTAAAACGGAATTCCAACTCCATGTTCAAAGAATGGGATTGGCAGGGCATAGAGATTCATGAACTTCCAGCAGCAGGGACTAAAATCATGCAAAACATTCATGAGCAACATCAACTGATATGAAATGATTTGAAAAGATAGAACAAATTTTTAAAGCACATTTCAAAAATCATGGGAAAAACACCAAGGTCCTTAGCTGGTGCTGAAGCCTCTTTGAGAAAAGCAATTCATAGTTGGGGTGCCACTACTGAAAAAGATCTTCCAACCATTACAATGCATTTGGTGGGAGCATCCAGAGAAGATTATCTCAGTTTCTGAGTGGTGATAAGTGGAAGGAGATGAGCCTTGAAGTCACCTGGTTCTAAGGCATTTGGTCAAAATGGACTCAGCACAAGTCAGACTGAAAGACAATACAGATGACCAAGTACTGATTTTAACACGACTGAATTGCCCAGTCCTAGTTAGAAATTTTGCAAGCTTATTCTGCACTAACAAAAGCTTCTAGACCATTTTCCAAAGGCAGGCCCATGTAAAGACAAAATAAGGCTAACTAAACAAGATAGGAAAACTAGCAATTTTCAGGCCTGTATAATTCTCCAAAATTAGCTTCAAAACTCATTTTAGTTCACTTCTGGTTGTTGTTGTTGGCTCATGCAAACAAGGAAAAATGCACAATGCACCAAAAAATGCAGTTTCCTCCCATTACTGAGGCATGGAAATACAATATACACACAAGCCTATACTACACACCTTTCAGCACCAAGCTAAAACGATTTTATTTTCACACTATTTTAACTGTTAAAATTGTATATTATTTATTGTTTATTTAATACACTGTGGTTATTTATTGGTTATTTATTTGTTTAATTTGTTGTGGATTTAATTAATTTCTAAATAAGTTCTATTAGACTATACTTCTGATTTTATACTCTGTTTTATGCCTATTAATGTGATATTTTATTAGTTTTATTTTATAATTGTTTACATTTATTCTGGTGTAAAATTTCAGTGTAAAATTTTTAATATGCTGTATGTAAACTGTCCTGAGAGTCAGTAACTAAGCAGGAATGTATAAAATGCCTTAAATAAATAAATAAAATGTAGATGTTTTGGGGTGTGCATTTTAAAGTACCTCCTCAAAATGCATTTTGAACATGATTACAAATTCAGGAATTTGCAAACATCTTGCTAAAGTGAAGTGCTTTTGTTCTGTTCACATTTGCTGAGAAATGAGAGTCTCATACATCCCAAGGCTAGCTCCAGCTAAACAGAATCTCTGTTGGCACATCAACTGAAAAAATAAGATACAGGTGCCTCTAACAACAGTTCCACATCAATAGGCAGCGCTGAATCTGAACCTTCATGGGGAGGGCAATTTCCTCTAGAGCAAGATGGATGCTACAAACAATACCTTAATCTTGTCTGGACTGAGCCTCAATTTAATGAGACTCATTCTGTCCATTACCATATCCACTGATTCAGAACATCAACTGTCTCACTGGAGTTGATGAAGAGAACGAGAGTTGTCCATTTCATATAGTAGTTAAACACTATGGATCATAGTATAGAATTCTGCAGTACATTTAAATGGAAATGCCAGTGGTAATCCCCCAGTACTGGAACAGGCCACCCAGGCAAGCAGTCATGCAAGAAAAAGGCCCACGTCTCTCCTTCACCTCCTGTATGTTCAATAGTGACAGGACACAAGGCCTTAAGTAAGGTTATTTCTAGGCTATTGAGCCTAGAGCCTTTTAAAAAAGCTTAACCTTAGTGCTATCAACTGAGTCTGGAAATAAATTAGTAACCAATAGCAAGTGCAGAGGTGTTGCTCATCAAAGCTAAGGAGGGAAGGTGGATCTAGGTCCAGGCAATCATAAATGCCTTTCTGAAGGAGAGGCTGGTCCCAACCACATTAAAGGAGGCAATAATCAGGCTTCTCCTCAAGAAGGAAAGTCTGGACCCAGAGGACATTAACAACTATAGGCCAGTGGCCAACATTCCCTTTTTGGGCAAGATTCTTGAGTGGGTAGTGGCCAAGCAGCTCCAGGCCCTCTTGGAGGAAATGGACCATCAGGGTCCATTTAGGTCTGGCTTAAGATCTAGTTTTAGGACTGCCTTGGTCTACCTGTGGGATGACCTTTACTGCGAGAAAGACAGGAGTATGCCCCTGTTAGTTCTCCTGGACCTCTCAGCAGCTTTTGATACCATTGACCATGGTATCCTTCTGGGTAGGCTGGTTGCATTGTGAATTTGAGACACTGCTCCACAGAGGTTTCACTCCTACCAGACCAGTCAATTCCAGAAGGTAGTGCTGAAGAATAGTGTCTCACCCACTTGGCAGTTATGTCATGGGGTGCCAGAGGGTTATCCTATCCCCCATTTTGTTTAACATCTACATGAAACTGATGGGAGAGGACATTAGGAGATTTGGGCTGAGTTGTCATCAGTATGTTGGTGGCATTCAGCTCTACCTCTCATCTACACTTAATCCAGGTGTGGCAGTGATGGTCCTGCATTGGTGTCTGGCTGAAGTGAGGGACTGTATGAGGGCTACCAAACTGAAAACTAATCCAGACAAGATGGAGGTGCTATTGGTAGGTGGAGCCTTAGTCCAGAGGGAGGATATCTGCCCTGTCCTGGACGGAATTGCGTTTTCCCTGAAGAACAGAGTTCAGAGCTTGGGGTTACTCCTGGACCCAGAATTTTCCTTGGAGTTTCAGGTGGCATCTGTGGCCAGGAGTGCCTTCCATGAACTTTAGTGGATATGCCAACTATACCTCTACCTGGATGGGCAGAACCTAGCAATGTCAATCCATGCTCTGGTAACCTTGTCTTTAGACTACTGTAATGCACTCTGTGTGGGGCTGCCCTTGAAAACTGTTAGGAGACTTCAATTAGTACAAAACAGGGCAGCCTGTTGACAGGGTTGGGCAGGTGCGAACACATAAACCCCATTCTTTATTGATCACATTGGTCACCAGCTGAAGTCCAGACCTGCTTCACATCAACGTATAAAGCCTTATGTCTTCCCATATGCACCCACCTGAACCCTAAGGTCATCTATGGAGGTCCTTTTCCCCAAGCCACCTTTAAAAAATTTCAGGAAGGTGGCCATGAGGGGAAGGGTTTTCTCACTTCTGGCACTCCGATTATGGAACCAGCTCCCAAGGAGGTGTGCCTGGCACCAATTCTCTCAAAACCTTTTAATTTTCCCAGCATTTTAATTCTTACGGTTATTTGATTTTATATTCATTTTTACCTATTTGGTCATTGGCACTTCATGAATTGGTTTAATTGTTATATTGTTCACTATTATTACTATTTATTGTTATTGGTGCTTACGATGCTATGCCTCAATAGAATGTTATTTGCCCTGTTGATATGAATGTATGTTTATTATGTTTTTAGATGGTTTCAACTCTCAGTATATCATTCTGAGAGCTTATGCTAATTGAATGGTTTATATAAATTTTAAATAAAAATAAATGCATAAAGCATGAAACAATCCTTTGTTTAGGTGACTGCAGCCTTTGTGGAAAAGTCAAAACCATTGGGGAAGGATTGGCAAAAATGTCAAGCAGATGATTTCCCCTTCTTTGCCACACTGGTTTTTAAAAAAATTATTCCCTGGATGTTTATGGAAGACAAGCGCACACATGAATTCCTACTAGAATTGCTTATCTCATCATTATTTCTAATGATACTAGACGTTCGAACTGCAGGAACACGAACATGTTTTGTGACTAAGCTGGTGGCAGGAGATATGAAGGGGGGGAAACTCCTTGAACATTTCCAAGGTAGAATCTGCCCCTCAGATAGCATCATTCTTCACAAGGTCTCCTGTCTTTCATGGTTAATGTTTTGCAGGGTGAGAGTGACAGCTTGGGAACAAGGTCAGCTGATGTGATTGCTGTATAAGCTAACCTGGTGCCACTCATCTTGGGATTTTTTTCCCTTCAGAAGATGAAAACTTTTTAGGCTGTATAACAGATTTGAATCACACCATTGATCTTTCCCCACTTTCATGCTTGCACTTACTTTTTCACTTTGCTTTCTAAACAAAGTAGTCACAAATAACTATGAAGTGGTTATTCTAATCATTCACTGAACAATCTGAATGTCATGCTGACAACCCTCACAACACAATTTCTGTCTCACTCTTAAGTAGGGAGCTACTAATGGTTCTATTTTTGGACCCTATCTGTGTCACGTGTATTAATTCTTAAGGCTGTTTCCACATTAATCTGCAAATTTAAAAACATGCATTGCTACTTCATATCTTTGAATTTATTTTCTTACAAAAGATAAATTTCTAAACAGTTCCTGTCATGATAGATATTTGTAAAAAGATTTTATCCTGAAAGGTGCATGTTATGTGCATTTTAGAACAATTTTTGAGCCAAAAGCAGCATTGCAAATCTTGAATAACTATGAAACCAAAAGAATAACTATGTTATGATCTGCACAATAGATGGTGAAATGTGTATCTGGGCAGTTTGTTTCAGGGTGTGAACTGAAAAGCCTTATATAGCAAAATGGTAGAGGTTATGCAAAGTGGCCTACATTAATGGGAATGCTGGTTGCAAAAGGTTACCTTCATCTGTATGGGAGATGTTAGAAAGGGAATCCATTTCATGCAGTGAGACTATTCACAAGTGGCTATTGCAGGGAAAAATATGAGTGTACTTGTTTGTTTCTGCTCTTATGCAAATATTAATAGAAATAAAAGAATAAAAATAAATGGTAGGACTGACTCCTTCATGGATCACTGCCTTGTCGTGGCGAAGGGGCTTGTGTAGCTCAATGAAGCTATGAGCTATGCCGTGCAGGGTCACCCAAGACAGACAGGTCATAGCAGAGAGCTCTGACAAAACGTGATCCACTGGAGAAGGAAATGGCAACCCACTCCAGTATCCTTGCCATGAAGACCCCATGGACAGTACCAAAAGGCAAAAAGATATGACGCCAGAAGATGAGCCCCTCAGGTCAGAAGGCGTCCAATATGCTACTGGGGAAGATCAGAGGGCTAGTACTAGTAGCGCCAGAAAGAATGAAGCGACTGGGTCAAAGCCGAAAGGACACTCAGTTGCCAATGTATCTGGTGGTGAAAGGAAAGTCCGATGCTGCAAAGATCTATACTCCATAGGAACCTGGAGTGTAAGATCCATGAATCAAGGCAAGCTGGATGTGGTCAAACAAGAGATGACAAGACTGAACATCGACATCTTAGGAATCAGTGAACTAAAATGGACAGGAATGGGTGAATTTAATTCAGATGACGATCAGGTATACTACTGCGGGCGAGAATCCCTCAGAAGAAATGGAGTAGCCTTCATAGTCAATAAAAGAGTAGGAAAAACAGTACTGGGATACAATCTCCAAAATGACAGAATGATCTCTGTTTGAATTCAAGGCAAACCATTCAACATCACAATAGTCCAAGTCTATGTCCCAACCACTCATGCTGAAGAGGCTGAAGTTGACCAGTTCTATGAGGGCCTACAACACCTTCTAGAATGAACACCAACAAATGATGTCCTTATCTTCATGGGGGACTGGAATGCTAAAGTAGGAAGCCAAAAGATATCTGGAATAACAGGCAAGTTTGGCCTTGGAGTACAAAATGAAGCAGGGCACAGGCTGGTAGAATTTTGTCAAGAAAATACGATGGCCATAGCAAACAGTCTTTTCCAACAACCCAAGAGACGACTCTACACGTGGACATCACCAGACGGTCAGCACAGAAAACAGATTGACTAAGTGCTCTTTAGCCAAAGAGGGAGAAGCTCTATAAAGTCAGTAAAAACTAGACCAGGAGCTGACTGTAGCTCAGATCATGAGCTTCTGGTTGCAAAATTTAGGCTTAAATTGAAGAAAGTAGGGAAAAGCACTAGGCCACTCAGGTATGACCTAAATCATATCCCTGATGAATATACAGTAGAGGTGACAAATAGATTTAAGGAATTAGATCTGACAGACAGTGCCTGAAGAACTATGGATGGAGGTTCACAACATTGTACAAGAGGTAGCAACTAAAACCATCCCAAAGAAAAAGAAGTGCAAGAAAGCAAAATGGCTGTCTGAAGAAGCTTTACAAATAGCTGAGGAAAGAAGGGAAGCGAAAGGCAAGAGAGAAAGAGAAAGATACACCCAATTGAATGCAGAATTCCAGAGAACAGCTAGAAGAGATAAGAATGCCTTCTTAAATGAACAGTGCAAAGAAATAGAAGAAAACAATAGAATAGGGAGGACCAGAGATCTCTTCAAGAAAATTGGAGATAGGAAGGGAATGTTTAATGCAAATATGGACATGATAAAGGACCAAAATGGCAGGGACCTAACAGAGGCAGAAGAGATTAAGAAGAGGTGGCAAGATTACACAGAAGAACTATACAAGAAAGAGCTTAACATCCCTGATAACCACGATGGGGTGGTCACTGACCTCGAGCCAGACATCCTGGAATATGAAGTCAAATGGGCCTTAGGAAGTCTGAGCAACAACAAAGCCAGTGGAGGCGACAGTATTCCAGCTGAGCTATCCAAAATCCTAAAGGTGATGCAGTAACAGTGCTACACTCAATATGCCAGCAAATTTGGAAAACTCAACAGTGGCCACAGGATTGGAAAAAGTCAGTTTACGTTCCGATCCCAAAGAAGGGCAATGCCAAAGAATGTTCAAACTACTGCACCATTGCACTCATTTCACATGCTAGCAAAGTTATGCTCAAAATCCTACAAGCTAGGTTTCAGCAGTATGTGGACCGAGAACTACCAGAAGTATAGGCAGGATTTTGAAGAGGGAGAGGAACTAGAGATCAAATTGCCAACATATGCTGGATCATGGAGAAAGCTAGAGAGTTCCAGAAAAACAGCTACTTCTGTTTCATTGACTATGCTAAAGCCTTTGAATGTGTGGATCACAACAAATTGTGGCAAGTTCTTAAAGAGATGGGAGTACCAGACCATCTTATTTGTCTCTTGAGAAACCTATATGTGGGTCAAGAAGCAACAGTGAGAACTGGACACGGAACCACTGATTGGTTCAAAATTGAGAAAGGAGTTCAGCAAAGCTGTATACTGTTGCCCTGCCTATTTAACTTGTATGCAGAGCACATCATAAGAAAGGTGGGGTAGATGAATCACCAGTTGGAATTAAGATTGCTGGGAGAAATA